>NC_053026.1:52809550-53006472 GCF_003073215.2 Triticum urartu | reverse complement strand
GATCCAGTTGAGGACGAGGGAGAGTTCCGTCAGCACGACGGCGTGATGGCGGTGATGATGAAGTTACCGGCGCAGGGCTTGATACGTCTCCAACGTATCTATAATTTTTGATTGTTCCATGCTATTATATATTCTGTTTTGGATGTTAATGGGATTTACTTTACACTTTTATATTATTTTTGGGACTAACCTATTAACCCAAGGCCCAATGCAAATTGCTGTTTTTTTTGCCTATTTCAGTGTTTCGCAGAAAAGGAATATCAACAGCGTCCAAACGGAATGAAACCTTCAGGAGAGTTATTTTTGGAACAAACGTGATCCAGGGGACTTGGAGTGGACGTCAAGAAACAATCGAGGGGGCCACGAGGCAGGGGGCGCGCCCTCCACCCTCGTGGGCCCCTCGTTGCTCCACCGACCTACTTCTTCCTCCTATATATATTCATATACCTTGAAAACATCCACGAGCACCACGAAACCCTATTTCCACCGCCGCAACCTTCTGTACCCAAGAGATCCCACCTTAGGGCCTTTTCCGGAGCTCCGCTGGACGGGGCATCGATCACGGAAGGCCTCTACATCAACTCCATGGCCTCTCCGCTGATGTGTGAGTAGTTTACTTCAGACCTTCGGGTCCATAGCTAGTAGCTAGATGGCTTCTTCTCTCTCTTTGGATCTCAATACAATGTTCTCCGTGATCTTCTTGGAGATCTATTCGATGTAACTCTTTTTGCGGTGTGTTTGTCGAGATCCGATGAATTGTGGGTTTATGATCAAGTCTATCTATGAACAATATTAGAATCTTCTGTGAATTCTTTTATGCATGATTGGTTATGTTTGCAAGTCTCTTCGAATTATCTGTTTGGTTTGGCCTACTAGATTGATCTTTCTTGCAATGGGAGAAGTGCTTAGCTTTGGCTTCAATCTTGCGGTGCTCGATCCCAGTGACATAAAGGGAAACGACATGTATTGTATTGTTGCCATCGAGGATAAAAAGATGGGGTTTATATCATATTGCTTGAGCTTATCCCTCTACATCGTTTCATCTTACCTAATGTGTTACTCTGTTCTTATGAACATAATACTCTAGATGCATGCTGGATAGCGGTCGATGTGTGGAGTAATAGTAGTAGATGCAGGCAGGAGTCGGTCTACTTGTCACAGACGTCATGCCTATATTCATGGTCATGCCTAGATATTCTCATAACTATGCTCAATTCTATCAATTGCTCGACAGTAATTCGTTCACCCACCGTAATACTTATGCTATCTTGAGATAAGCCACTAGTGAAACCTATGGCCCCCGGGTCTATTCTCCATCATATAAGTTTCCAATCTATTTTACTTTGCAATTTTTACTTTCAATCTATATCATAAAAATACCAAAAATATTTATCTTATCATTATCATATCTATCAGATCTCACTCTCGTAAGTGACCGTGAAGGGATTGACAACCCCTTTATCGCGTTGGTTGCGAGGTTCTTAATTGTTTGTGTAGGTACGAGGGACTTGCATGTGGCCTCCTACTGGATTGATACCTTGGTTCTCAAAAAATGAGGGAAACACTTACGCTACTTTGCTGCATCACCCTTTCCTCGTCAAGGGAAAACCAACGCAATGCTCAAGAGGTAGCAGGGCTTCGCCTAAGCACTACGACGATATGACCGAGGTGTGTAACTGTGGAGGGGGCACCACACACGGCTAAGAGATTGTCTATTGTGCTTTGGGGTGCCCCCTAACCCCGTATATAAAGGAGGGCGGAGGAGGTCGGCGGCCTAGGAGGGGCGCACCATAGGGGGAGTCCAACTAGGATTCCCAATCCTAGTTGGACTCCCCTTCCTTTTCCAAGAGGGGAAGAGAGGTAAGGAGCAGGAGAGGGAGAAGGAAAGAGGGGGGCACCGCCCCCTCCCTAGTCCAATTCGGACTTGCCATGGGGAGGGCGCGCGGCCACCATTCCGGCCCTCCTCTCATTTCCAATAAGGCCCATGAAGGCCCAATACTTCCTCGGGGGGGTTCCGGTAATCTCCCGGTACTCCAAAAAATACCCGAATCACTCTGGAACCATTCCGGTGTCCGAATATAACCTTCCAATATATCAATCTTTACCTCTCGACCATTTAGATACTCCTCATCATGTCCGTGATCTCATCCGGGACTCCGAACAAACTTCGGTCACCAAAACACATAACTCATAATACAAATCGTCATGGAACGTTAAGCGTGCGGACCCTACGGGTTCGAGAACTATCTAGACATGACCGAGACACATCTCTGATCAATAACCAATAGCGGAAACTGGATGCTCATATTGGCTTCTACATATTCCATGAAGATCTTTATCGATCAAACCGCATAACAACATACGTCATTCCCTTTGTCATCGGTATGTTACTTGACCGAGATTCGATCGTCGGTATCTTCATACCTAGTTCAATCTCGTTACCGACAAGTCTCTTTACTCGTTTCGTAATGCATCATCGTGTAACTAACTCATTAGTCACATTGCTTGCGAGGCTTATAGTGATGTGCATTACCGAGAGGGCCTAGAGATACCTCTCTGATACTCGGAGTGACAAATCCTAATCTTGATCTATGCCAACCCAACAAACACCTTCGGAGACACCTGTAGAGCATCTTTATAATCACCCAGTTATGTTGTGACGTCTGATAGCACACAAGGTGTTCCTCCGGTATTCGGGATTTGCATAATCTCATAGTCAGAGGAATATGTATAAGTCATGAAGAAAGCAATAGCAATAAAACTTAACGATCATTATGCTAAGCTAACGGATGGGTCTTGTCCATCACATCATTCTCCTAATGATGTGATCCCGTTCATCAAATGACAACACATGTCTATGGTTAGGAAACTTAACCATCTTTGATAAACGAGCTAGTCAAGTAGAGGCATACTAGGGACACTCTGTTTTGTCTATGTATTCATACATGTACTAAGTTTCCAGTTAATACAATTCTAGCATGAATAGTAAACATTTATCATGATATAAGGGAATATAAATAACAACTTTATTATTGCCTCTAGGGCATATTTCCTTCATCTATTTACTAAGAGGGTCAAAGGGGAGTTGTTTGTATGCCAACTATATGTTGATGATATTATCTTTGGTTCTCCTAACAAAGCTTTCAATGAGGAGTTTGTCGCTCTCATGACCTCAAAGTTCAAGATGTCCATGATGGGAGAGTTGAAGTTCTTTCTCGGGTTCGAAATCAAACAAAGAAGAGAAGGAACTTTCATCAACCAAGCCCAATGCAATCAAGACATGCTCAAGAGATTCAAGCTAAGTGATGTCAAGCCGGCTTCCACTCCATTTCCCGTCAAATGCCAACTTGACATAGATCCCAATGGTAAAGTGGTGTATCAAAAGGTATATTGCTCCATGATTGGCTCCCTGCTTTACCTTTGTGCATCTAGACCGGATATCATGTTGAGTGTGGGAATTTGTGCATAGTTTCAAGCCGCACCTAAGGAAAGCCACTATGTGGTAGTCAAGCGAATCTTTCGATATTTGGCTCATACCCCAAACATTGGATTATGGTGCCCAAGAGGAGCTAACTTCAACCTTGTCGGCTTTTTGGAATCGGATTGGGCGGGAGACAAAGTGGATAGGAAGTCAACTTCCAGAGGGTGCCAATTTCTTGGTTGCTCTTTGGTGAGTTGGTCTTCTAAGAACCAAAGTTGTGTGTCTCTCTCGTCCACCGAAGCGGAGTATGTGGCCATGATACGTCCATTTTGCATCATGCTTTTATATCGATATTTATTGCATTATGGACTGTTATTTCACTTTATGTCACAATACTTATGGCTATTCTCTCTTATTTTACAAGGTTTACATAAGGAGGGAGAATGCCGGCAGCTGGAATTCTGGGCTGGAAAAGGAGCAAATATTAGAGACCTATTCTGCGCAACTCCAAAAGTCCTGAAACTCCACCGAACGTCTTAAAATAAATAAAGAAAAATCCTCGCCAAAGATGAAGGCCAGGGGGCCCACACCCTGCTCACGAGGGTGGGGGCGCCCCCCCCCTAGGGCACGCCCCCTACCTCGTGGGCCCCCTGGTGGCTCTCCGACATCCATCTTCTCCTATATGAAGTCCTTCGATCAGAAAAAAATCAGAGGGAACTTTTCAGGACGAGACTCCACCGCCACGAGGCGGAACCTTGGCGGATCCAATCTAGAGCTCCGGCACAGCTGTTCTGCCGGGGATACTTCCCTCCGAGAGGGGGAAATCATCACCATCGTCATGACCAACGCTCCTCTCATCGGGAGAGGGCAATCTCCATCAACATCTTCACTAGCACCATATCATCTCCAAACCCTAGTTCATCTCTTGTATCCAATTCTTGTCTCAAAGTCCGGGATTGGTGCTAGTAGGTTGCTAGTAGTGTTGATTACTCCTTGTAGTTGATGCTAGTTGGTTTATTTGGTGGAACATCATATGTTCAGATCCTATATGCATATTATTACCCCTCTGATTATGAACATGAATATGCTTTGTGAGTAATTACGTTTGTTCCTGAGGACAAGGGAGAAGTCTTGCTATTAGTAGTCATGTGAATTTGGTATTCGTTTGATATTTTGATAAGATGTATGTTGTCTAGCCTCTAGTGGTGTTATGTGAACGTCGACTACATAACACTTCACCATTATTTGGGCCTAGAGGAAGGCATTGGGAAGTAATAAGTAGATGATGGGTTGCTAGAGTGACAGAAGCTTAAACCCTAGTTTATGCGTTGCTTCGTAAGGGGCTGATTTGGATCCACATGTTTATGCTATGGTTAGGTTTACCTTAATACTTTTGTTGTAGTTGCGGATGCTTGCAATAGAGGTTAATCATAAGTGGGATGCTTGTTCAAGTAAGAACAGCACCCAAGCACCGGTCCACCCACATATCAAATTATCAAAGTATCGAACACGAATCATATGAACGTGATGAAAACTAGCTTGACGATATTCCCATGTGTCCTCTGGAGCGCTTTTCCTATTATAAGAGTTTGTTCCGGCTTGTCCTTTGCTACAAAAAGGATTGGGCCACCTTGCTGCACTTTATTTACTTTTGTTACTTGTTGCTCGTTACCATTTATCTTATCACAAAACTATCTGTTACCACTTATTTCAGTACTTGCAGAGAATACCTTGCTGAAAACCGCTTATCATTTCCTTCTGCTCCTTGTTGGGTTCGACACTCTTACTTATCGAAAGGACTACGATAGATACCCTATACTTGTGGGTCATCAAGACTCTTTTCTGGCGCCGTTGCCGGGGAGTGTAGCGCCTTTGGTAGGTGGAATTTGGTGAGGAAAAATTTATATATTATGCCGAAATTTACTGTCACTTGTTACTATGGAAAGTAATTCTCTGAGGGGCTTGTTCGGGGTATCTTAACCCCGACCAGTAGAGCAAAGAGTTGCTCCTCAACCTACTGAACCTATTGAAAATGAAATTCCTTAGGAGTATCCTTCGGGTATGATAGAAAAACTGCTAGCTAATCCTTTTCCAGGAGATGGAACAAAGCATCCTGATGAGCACTTAATATATGTGGATAAAGTTTGTGGATTATTTAAGCTTGCCGGTATACCCGATGATGTTGCTAAGAAGAAGGTCTTCCCTTTATCTTTGAAGGGAGACGCATTGATATGGTATAGGCTATGTGATGATATGAGATCATGGGACTATAAAAGATTGAAGTTGGAATTTCCTCAAAAGTATTACCCTATGCATCTTGTTCACCGTGATCGCAATTATATATATAATTTCTGGCCTCGCGAAGGAGAAAGCATCGCTCAAGCTTGGGGGGCTTAAATCAATGTTATATTAATGCCCCAATCATGAGCTCTCAAGAGAAATAATTATGCAAAATTTATATGCTCGGCTTTCTGAAAATAATCGCACCATGCTCGATACTTCTTGTGCTGGCTCTTTTATGATGAAGACTATTGAATTCAGATGGAATTTATTGGATAGAATTAAACGCAACTCTGAAGATTGGGACCTCGACGAAGGTAAGGAGTCAGGTATGACACCTAAGTTTGATTGTGTTAAATCTTTTATGGACTCCGATATTTTCCGTAAGTTTAGCACTAAATATGGCCTTGACTCTGAGATAGTAGCTTCTTTCTGTGAATCTTTTGCTACTTATGTTGATCTCCCTAAGGAGAAGTGGTTTAAATATCATCCTCCCATAGAAGTAAAAGTAGCTGCACCTATTAAAGTTGAAGAAAAGACTGTCACTTATAATGATCCTATTGTTCCTACTTCTTATGTTGAGAAACCACCTTTCCCTGTTAGAGTAAAGGATCATGCTAAAGCTTCAACTGTTGTTCGTAAAAGCAATATTAGAACTTATACACCTCCTGAGCAAGTTAAAGTAGAACCTAATATTGCTATTGTTAAAGATCCCTTGTCTGATAATATTGATGGGCATGTTATTCAGTTCGAAGGTGAAACTGCTAGAATTGCTAAACCTTGTGCTAAAGATAAACATAGACCTGTGGTAGGCGTGCCTATTATTTCTGTTAAAATAGGAGATCATTGTTATCATGGCTTATGTGATATGGGTGCTGGTGCTAGTGTTATACCTCATGACTTATACAAAGAAATTATGCATGATATTGCACCTGTTGAGTTAGAAGATATTGATGTCACAATTAAACTTGCTAATAGAGATACTATTTCACCAATTGGAATTGTTAGAGATGTTGAAGTCTTGTGTGGGAAAACTAAATATCTTGCTGATTTTCTTGTTCTTACTTCTCCGCAAGATAGATTTTGTCCCATTATATTTGGGAGGCCCTTCTTAAATACTGTTAATGCTAGGATAGATTGCGAAAAGAATGTTGTTACTATTGGCTTGGATGATATGGTTCATGAGTTTAATTTTTCTAAATTTAGTAAACAACATCGTGAGGAAGAATTGCCTAGTAAGGATGAAATTATTGGTCTTGCTTCTATTGATGTACCTCCTAGTGATCCTTTAGAACACTATTTACTAGACCATGAAAATAATATGTTCATGAATGAAAGAAGGGAAATAGATGAATTATTCTTTAAACAGGAACCTATTCTGCAACACAATTTGCCTGTTGAAATTTTAGGGGATCCTCCTCCACCCAAGGGTGATCCCGTGTTTGAACTTAAACCTTTGCCTGATAATCTTAAATATGCTTATCTTGATGAAAAGAAGATATATCCTGTTATTATTAGTGCTAACCTTTCAGAGCATGAAGAAGAAAGATTATTGAAAACTCTGAAGAAGCATTGTGCTGCTATTGGATATACTCTTGATGATCTTAAGGGCATTAGTCCCACTCTATGTCAACATAAAATAAATTTGGAAGCAGATGCCAAACCAGTTCGTGATCCTCAACGACGTTTGAATCCTAAAATGAAAGAAGTGGTAAGAAAAGAAATACTTAAGCTTCTGGAGGCAGGTATAATCTATCCCGTTGCTGATAGTGAGTGGGTAAGTCCTGTCCATTGTGTCCCTAAGAAGGGAGGTATTACTGTTGTTCCTAATGATAAAGATGAATTGATTCCACAAAGAATTATCACAGGTTATAGGATGGTAATTGATTTCCACAAATTAAATAAAGCTACTAAGAAAGATCATTACCACTTACCTTTTATTGATCAAATGCTAGAAAGATTATGCAAACATACACACTATTGCTTTCTAGATGGTTATTCTGGTTTCTCTAAAATACCTGTGTCGGCTAGAGATCAATCTAATACTACTTTTACATGCCCTTTTGGTACTTTTGCTTATAGATGTATGCCTTTTGGTTTATGTAATGCACCTGCTACCTTTCAAAGATGCATGATGGCTATATTCTCTGACTTTAGTGAAAAGATTTGTGAGGTTTTCATGGACGACTTTTCCGTCTATGGTTCCTACTTTGACGATTGCTTGAGCAATCTTGATCGAGTTTTGCAGAGATGTGAAGAAACTAATCTTGTCTTGAATTGGGAAAAGTGCCACTTTATGGTTAATGAAGGTATCGTCTTAGGGCACAAAGTTTTTGAAAGAGGTATTGAAGTTGATAAAGCCAAGGTTGATGCTATTGAAAAGATGCCATGTCCCAAGGACATCAAAGGTATAAGAAGTTTCCTTGGTCACGCTGGATTTTATAGGAGGTTCATTAAGGACTTCTCAAAAATTTATCGGCCTCTGACTAATTTATTGCAAAAAGATATACCATTTGTCTTTGATGATGATTGTGTAGAAGCATTCGAAATACTTAAGAAAGCATTAGTCTCTGCACCTGTTGTTCAGCCACCTGATTGGAATTTACCCTTTGAAATTATGTGTGATGCTAGTGATTATGTGGTAGGTGTTGTTCTAGGGCAAAGAGTTGATAAGAAATTAAATGTTATTCATTATGCTAGTAAGACTCTAGATAATGCTCAAAGAAATTATGCTACTAATAAAGAAGAGCTTTTAGCAGTTGTATTTTCTTGTGATAAGTTCAGATCTTATATTGTTGATTCCAAAGTAACTATTCAAACTGATGATGCTGCTATTAAATACCTTATTGGAAAAGAAAGATGCTAAACCTAGACTTATTAGATGGGTTCTCTTGCTACAAGAATTTGATTTGCATATTGTTGATAGAAAGGGAGCTGAGAACCCCGTTGCAGACAACTTGTCTAGGTTAGAAAATATTCCTGATGACCCACTGCCTATTAATGATAACTTTCCTGATGAACAATTAAATTTTATAAGTACTTCTCGTAGTACTCCATGGTATGCTGATTATGCTAATTATATTGTTGCTAAGTTTATACCACCTAGCTTCACATACCAGCAAAAGAAAAAGTTCTTCTATGATTTGAGACATTACTTTTGGGATCACCCACATCTTTATAAAGAAGGGGTAGATGGTGTTATTAGACATTGTGTACCTGAGCATGAACAGGAACAGATCCTATGCAAGTGTCATTCCGAGTCTTATGGAGGACACCACGCTAGAGATAGAACTGCACATAAGGTATTGCAATCTGGTTTTTATTACTCTCTTCAAGGATGCCCGTAAGTTTGTCTTGTGATGAATGTCAAAGAATTGGTAATATTAGTAGACGTCAAGAAATGCCTATGAATCATTCTCTTGTTATTGAACCGTTTGATGTTTGGGGCTTTGATTATATGGGACCTTTTCCTGCCTCTAATGGATACACACATATTCTAGTTGTTGTTGATTACGTTACTGAGTGGGTAGAAGCTATTCCAACTAGTAGTGCTGATCATAACACTTCTATTAAAATGCTTAAAGAAGTTATTTTTCCGAGGTTTGGAGTCCCTAGATATTTAATGACTGATGGTGGTTCACACTTTATTCATGGTGCCTTCCGTAAAATGCTTGCTAAATATGATGTTAATCATAGAATTGCATCTCCTTATCACCCACAATCTAGTGGTCAAGTAGAGTTGAGCAATAGAGAGCTCAAATTAATTTTGCAAAAGACTGTTAATAGGTCTAGAAAGAATTGGTCTAAGAAACTTGATGATGCATTATGGGCATATAGAACTGCATACAAAAATCCTATGGGTATGTCTCCGGATAAAATGGTTTATGGAAAAGCATGTCACCTACCTCTCAAACTAGAACATAAGGCATATTGGGCTATTAAAGAACTCAACTATGATTTTAAACTTGTCGGTGAGAAGAGGATATTTGATATTAGCTCACTTGATGAATGGAGAACCCAAGCTTATGAAAATGCTAAGTTGTTTAAAGAAAAAGTTAAAAGATGGCATGACAAAAGGATACAAAAGCGTGAGTTTAATGCAGGTGATTATGTATTGCTATACAACTCTCGTTTAAGATTTTTTGCAGGAAAACTTCTCTCTAAATGGGAAGGCCCCTATGTTATCGAGGAGGTCTATCGTTCCGGTGCCATAAAAATCAACAACTTCGAGGGCACAAATCTGAAGGTGGTAAACGGTCAAAGAATTAAACATTATATCTCAGGTAATCCCATAAATGTTGAAACCAATATCATTGAAACTGTAACCCCGGAGGAATACATAAGGGACACTTTCCGGAACGTTTTAGACTCCGAAAAGGAATAGGTATGTGGTACGGTAAGTAAACCGACTCCAAAACAATTTTTAAGGCAATATTTCTCCGTTTTGGAATATTTAGAAAAATAGAAAAATAAGTACCAGTCCGGGAAGGACACGAGGGCCCCACAAGGGTGGTGGGCGCGCCCTACCACCCTGGGCGCACCCCCCTACCTCGTGAGCACCTCGTGTGCCTTCCGGACTCCTTCTTCTTGCACGTTACGTATTTTGGTCGGTAAAAATTCAGTATATAACCTCCCAAAGGTTTTGAATCCCGTATCACGCAAATATCCTCTGTTTTCGTGTCGAGTTGTCCCGTTGCAGATTAAATCAACATGTCTTCCCAGGATTCAGAAGGAGAAAGCTATGTGGATGATTACTTAGCAAATCACAAGGTCTATGGAGATGTGGAACACGATGGATGGACCACGGAGGAAGAAGAGGACTATGAACCCAAGGGGATGGAGGAGACGAGCTCAGATGAAGATGAAGCACCATTACCTCAACCTGGGGACATGCACGTGGAGTTCAAAAAGTCAAGCCTCCCTGATAGGGTAAAGAAACCCAAGTTCGAGTTTATCCCTTTCCGTCTCTTGCAGGAAAATAAGCAGGACCTACGCAAAAAGATATTAACCCTAGAGTGGGAGATTGATGATCTGAGGGATCAAAATGCCGTCCTCAAGCGCAAATTAAGGGAGAAGCCTAAGCCATCAACTAATCCAACATCACCACCACCTTCTTCACCAACCAAGGAGATATAATCACATGGGTATGGGCACTCCCCTTGGCAACTGCCAAGCTTGGGGGAGGTGCCCCGGTATCATATCACCATCACAACTCCTATCTTTATCGTTTTTCTTAGTTCGATCCTATTAGTAGTATCTTGATCTAGTATAATAAAGTTTATGGCATGATCTAGTTTTGAGTTTTGCTTTTTGATCTCTCTTTGTAATCGAGTCCGTGAGCTATATATAATAAAGATTAGTGTTGAGTCAAGGGCTTTATTATTTTGCTATGATCTTGGGTGAATAAAAGAAAAGGAGAAAAAGAATAAAAAGAAACAAAAAGTTCATATTGATCTTATTGAGAGTAATGACTTCACATAGAAAGAGTATGATGATTAAAAGTTGTTGGGAGTTGGCAGACATAGCTTTGGTCATTATTGCAATTAATAGGAAGTAATAAGGAAAGAGAGGTTTTCACATATAGATATATTATCATTGACATCTTTTATGATTGGGAGCACTCGTTAAAATATGACATGCTAAAGAGTTGATGTTGGACAAGAAAGACAACATAATGAGTTATGTTGTAGCGACCAGACCTCAAACGGTCTGATCTCTGTGCTCAGGTGTCATCCCTGGATCAGTAATGCTGACACCACACAGTACTTGGAGGATTTATAACAGAGTAGCAATCACACACTTATTACATCGAGTGTCTCAATAGAGAACTTATTACAATAAATATGTCTTAAGGCCATCTAATAATGCTAACAGTGGAAGGCTTGGAAGATAAGTGAGTCCATTAACTCCAACGGCATCACTGAGTATAGAACCACGACCTAAAAACTCCTTAATCATCGTCTGAAAAGTCTGCAACATTAACGTTGCAGCCCGAAACGGGTCAGCACATGGAATATGCTGGCAAGGTAACACATAGAGAGTAATGGAATGAAACAACTATACTATATGCAGCGCGAAACGGGTCAGCACAAACTTAATAACTCCGGTTCGAAAAAGAATCAAATCAAACGAAGCAACGAAAGTCAAACGGCAAAAGAAATAGGCTTCGTTTACTATTCTAGATCTAGGGCAATTTTTTACAGTGGCAAAAACTTGTTTAAGTTGGTTAAATGGATAGAGGGTTTCGAGACGAAACTCCAGGCGCTTGAATCGCTTGATTCCGATAAACGAGCGAAAAGTTATACTAAAACAAAAATCGGATCAGGAATCGCGATCAGAAAAAATCGCGGATTTAATCCAAGAAAAAGAAAAACGATGAACGTTCGCTAGAATGAACGAATGGACGAACGCTCGCTAATTAAATAAATCGGAAAAACCGATCTATTTAAAAAAACGAAACTAAAAAAACGAACAAAACCATCGGAAAAACCGAACGGTCTTTCGGAAAAAAAAACCGGTGTCTAAAAAAACTACCGGCAACTCCGGCGAGAACTCCGGCGGCGGCGGCGGTCGGCGGCGACGGCGGGGCGGCGGTCGGCGGTGGCGGCGGCGGCGGTCGGCGGCGCAGGCGGGGGCGGCGGCGGCGCGGGCAGCGCAGGGCGGCGGCGGTGGCGGCGGCGGTGCTAGGGCGGGGCTAGGGTTTGGTGGGGAGGCTCCCGAGCTGGGCTCCCGGCTTATAAAGCCCGATCGGGCCTAGTGTCTAGGTCGGACACGGCCCGTAGGTCGGTGGCGTTTTTTTAATTATTTCGCGCAGAAAAACAAATAAAAGAAATACTAAACGGACTCCAAAAATCCTGAAATAAATTTTCCCGGGCTTCTAAAATCAAGCCGCACAAGGTGAACATTTATTTGGGGCCTAAATGCAATTTTGAAAAACACACATTTTTCCTAAATTCAAATAAAATAACGAAAAACTCCGAAATAAAATCTTATTTGATTTTATTATTAAATCCTCAATATTTCTTTATTTTGGGAAAGTCATTTTATTCCCTCTCTCATATTTTTGTAATAGAAATAATTGATGATAAAACAATTAAAATCAAATGATCCTATTCTCAAAATTTGAGAAAACTCAAATATGAAAATAACGAAATCCCCAACTCTCTCTGTGGGTCCTTGAGTTGCGTAGAATTTCTAGGATCAAAACCAAAAGCAAATAAAATATGATATGCAATGATGATCTAGTGTATAACATTCCAAATTGAAAATTTGGGATGTTACAAACCTACCCCCCTTAAGATGAATCTCGCCCTCGAGATTCGGGTTGGTTAGAAAATAGGTGAGGGTGGTCCTTGAGCAAATCTTCCTCTCGCTCCCAGGTGGCTTCATCCTCCGTGTGGTGGCTCCACTGAACCTTGCAAAACTTGATAACCTTGCTGCGGGTGACTCAACTGGCATACTCTAGAATCTTAACTGGTTTCTCCTCATAGGTCAAGTCGTTATCCAACTGAATTGCTTCCAATGGCACTGTGTCTCTCAAGGGTATGTCAGCCATCTCCGTGTCGCACTTCTTCAACTGAGAAACGTGGAACACATCATGAACTCCTGACAATCCTTCGGGCAATTCCAACGTGTAGGCCACTTCTCCCATACGTTCCAATACTCGGTATGGTCCTACAAACCGTGGTGCTAACTTTCCCTTAACACCAAAACACTTTAATCCCCAAAGTGGGGATACTCGAAGATAAACTCTGTCTCCGACTTCGTAAACTGTCTCCTTGCGTTTAGAATCTGCGTAGCTCTTCTATCTGGACTGGGCTACCTTAAGCCTATCGCGAATCAATTTCACCTTCTGTTCAGACTCCTTAATCAAATCAGGTCCAAACAACTGGCGGTCTCCAACTTCATCCCATGACAACGGTGTCCTGCACCTCCTTTCGTACAAGGCTTCGAAAGGGGCCATCTTTAAACTGGATTGATAGTTGTTGTTGTAAGAGAACTCTGCATACGGAAAATTCTCGTCCCAACTAGATCCATAATCTAGCGCAAAAGCTCTCAGCATGTCCTCCAAAATCTGATTGACTCTCTCGGTCTGTCCATCTGTTTGTGGATGAAAAGTTGTGCTGAATTCTAGCCTGGTACCCAAAGTTTCGTGCAACTGATTCTAGAACTTTGAGGTAAACTGGGTTCCTCTATCTGATACTATACTCCTCGGAACTCCATGTAAGCATACAATCCTGGTCATGTATATCTTTGCCAACTTAGCACTGGTGTAAGTGGTCTTTACCGGGATGAAATGAGCTACTTTCGTCAACCGATCAACTACAACCCAAATCGAGTCATAGCCTGAACGAGTCCTGGGTAATCCCGTGATAAAATCCATGCCTAAATTATCCCACTTCCATTTGGGTATCGGCAATGGTTGTAGCAATCCTGCTGGCTTCTGATGCTCTGCCTTTACTCTCTGACATACATCACAAACTGCACATACTCCGCAATATCCTTCTTTATTCCGGTCCACCAGAAAATATCCTTCAAATCCAAATACATCTTGGTATTTCCTGGGTGAATCAAATATGGTGAATCGTGTGCCTCTTGCAGAATCAACTTCCTGATCTCAGGGTCATTGGGCACATAAACACGGTCTTCAAACCATAGGGTGTCGTGCTCATCCTCATGAAATCCTTTAGCCTTTCCTTCGCTCATTTTCTCCTTTATAGAGGCAATCTCCTTGTCAGTCTTCTGGGCTTCTCTGATTCTATCCATCAAAGTTGACTGAATCTCCAATGTTGCTACATAGCCTCTCGGAACTATTTCCAAACATTTCTCTCGAAGATCCTTAGCTAACTCCTTTGGTATTTCTCCCGTCATTAGTGTATTGACATGGCTCTTACGGCTCAATGCGTCAGCCACTACATTAGCCTTTCCGGGATGGTAATGCAATCTCATATCATAATCCTTGATGAGCTCCAACCATCTCCTTTGTCTGAGGTTTAACTCCTTCTGCGTGAAAATGTATTTCAAACTCTTGTGGTCCGTGTACACCTCACAATGATTTTCAATCAGAAAATGTCTCCAAGTCTTCAGTGCATGCACTACGGCTGCTAACTCCAAATCATGCGTAGCATAATTCAACTCATGAGGCTTAAGATGTCTTGAGGCATATGAAACAACTCTCCCTTCCTGCATAAGCATTGCTCCAAGTCCTCGATGTGAAGCGTCGCAATACACCTCAGAGTCCTTGGTCTGGTTTGGCAAAATCAACACTGGTGAAGTAACCAAGCGTTTCTTCAACTCCTGGAAACTAGCCTCACACTCCTCGGTCCATATGAACTTGGTATCCTTCTTTAAAAACTCCGTCATAGGTTTTGCAATTTTGGAGAAATTCTCAATAAATCTCCGATAGTATCCTGCGAGTCCAAGGAAACTCCGGATCTCGCCAACTGTGGTTGGTGCTTCCCACTTGGTCACGGTATCAACTTTAGTGGGATCAACTGCTATTCCTTCTCCGGATATAATGTGTCTGAGGAATCCTACTTCCTTCAACCAAAACTCACATTTGCTGAACTTGGCATACAACTGATGTTCTCTGAGCTTCTCAAGTACCAATCGCAAATGTTCCTTATGCTCCTCTTCATTCTTCGAGTAAACCAGGATATCATCAATGAACACCACGATGAACTTATCCAAGAACTCCATAAACACTTTTTTCATCATGTTCATAAAATAGGCAGGTGCGTTAGTCAGACCAAATGACATAACGGTATACTCATACAGCCCATACCTGGTGGTAAAAGCTGTCTTAGGTATATCCTGTTCTCGAATCTTCAACTGGTGGTATCCTGATCACAGATCGATCTTGGAAAATACCTTAGCTCCTTGCAATCGATCAAACAGATCATTGATCATTGGTAGTGGGTACTTGTTCTTGATCGTTACTTCATTCAACCCACGATAGTCAACAACCATCCTTAACGATCCATCCTTTTTCTCTACTAGAAGTACTGGTGATCCCCAAGGCGACGAACTTGGGCGAATGTAACCTTTATCCAGTAACTCCTTAATCTGCTTCTTAATTCCACCAAATCCTTTGCAGGCATTCTATATGGTCTCTTCGATATTGGCCCTGTGCCTGGCAATAGCTCAATCAAAAACTCAATATCTCTATCCGGTGGCATGCCTGGCAACTCTTCTGGAAATACTTCAGGGAAATCCCTTACCACTGGTACTTCCTCCTGCACAACTCTTGTTAAACAATTTACTTGAGTCCCTTTTGGCACATGTCGGGATACATACTTGACCCTTCTTCCTACTGGGGTGGTAAGCAAAATTGTCTTTCTGGCGCAATCGATGTTTCCTCCATACATCGACAGCCAATCCATACCCAGAATTACATCCAATCCTTGTGATTCCAAAATGATTAAATCCGAGGGAAACACATGCCTACCTATACTCAATGGAACTTGAAAACATCCTTGACTGGCCATATACTCCGCTCCTGGGGAGCTTACTAGCATATGTGTTCTAAGAACCTTAGTGGGCAAGTTATACTTATCCACAAATCCCCTTGATATGTATGAATGCGATGCACCAGTATCAAAAAGAACGAGTGCAGTAAATGACTTAACCAAAAACTTACCGATTGCTGCATCCGGCTGCTCTTCAACCTCCTCCATGTTAACGTGGTTCACCTGTCCCCTGTTGAAAGGGTTCGGCTTCTTCCCAGAGCTTCCATTGCCATTTTGGCCTTCGGGACATTCATTGGCATAATGTCCGGTCTTCTGGCACTTAAAGCAAGTGACTTGGCTCAGGTCTTTCTTGGCTGGGGTTGATGGGTTGGTACGGTTCTGGCCGTTGCTTCCTCCATTGCCATTACCATTCTTGGTGCCATTGTGATTGTGCGAGCTACCTCCTCCATGGGTATGCTGAAAATGTCCTCCCGATCTAGGGGTAAAACGTGGCTTCTGCTGAGCCCCAGAATTGTACTTCCCTTGTCCATACTTCCTCTTGCGATTCTCAATTTGCTGCTGCTTGCCTTCAATCATAAGAGCACGATCTACCAACTCCTGGTAGTTGTTGAAGGTTGCTATCATCAACTGCATGCTCAACTCATCATTCAGTCCTTCCAGAAACTTCTCCTGCTTTGCTGCATCCGTAGCAACGTCATCTGGGGCATAACGTGCTAATTTACTAAAGTCCTCCACATATTGGCCAACTGCCTGTCCTCCTTGGCGCAAGTTGCGAAACTCATGCTTCTTCATGGCCATAGCTCCTGCTGAAACATGGGCAGTTCGAAAAGCCTGCTGAAACTGGTCCCACGTGATAGTGTCGACAGGGAAAGTGGCTGTGAAATTCTCCCACCATGATGCTGCGGGTCCTTCAAGCTGATGTGCAGCAAACTTCACCTTCTCCGCATCTATGCATCCTGCTGTGGTCAACTCTCTAGCTGTCTTGCGGAGCCAATCGTCTGCTACTATCGGCTCGGTGCTACTGGAAAACACCGGCGGATTCAGCCTAAGAAAACGGGCTAAGTGATCAACAGGTGGTGGTGGTGGTGGTGGGTTGTTGTTGTTGTTCCCCTGATTCTGATTCTGGACTAGCAACTGCATCAATGTGTTCTGCTGCTGGATCAACTGGGTGAGCTCCGGTGGAAAGGTAAATCCGGGGTCACGTCTCGGAGGCATCTAAGGGTTTAGAAAAGATGAGATTTAAGAATAGAGGGGGTCTAAAGAGAAAACACTACCCATATGCACATGAGGCAAAAGCAAACAATTCACTTCATTCAATCAAACAAGGGCATACAATCGATCTAACTATCGCAATAGTGCTCGGACTACTGTATTTACATGGTGGACTACTACTACTGATGAGGTGGTCTACTTGAAATATTCTTCGGTTGCAGACTCCATGACATCTGCTCCGGCTTCATCAACATAGTCATCATCGCTATCATCTGGATCCGAGTCAGTGTCATCGATGATGATGTAGTCTTCCAGGCGAATCTCCTTGGGTTCTTCGTCTTCATCTACTGGTGTAGGGCCTCCCATAAATATCCCGATCTTCTTGATCAGATAGTCATTCTTCTCCACCAATACTTCGATTTCTTCTTCATAATCTTCATGTGTAGCCTTGAGTTCTTCCTCCAGTTCTTTGATTCTTGTCCTAGCCTTCTTCAGGTCTATCATGTCGGCGCACATCTGGTTCTCCTGTCGTCGAATATGCTAGTTTAACTCCTGGATAAAAGCTGCAATTGATCTATCCTTTCTGGTGTTGATCATCTCCCAGTGCTCATCTCGGTGCCCACAAATCTGGTAGATAGTATCCTTGAGATCATTGCGGTAGACTTCTCCAATGCATCCCATGGCGATGTGAGCTGCCATGCCCTTTCCTAGACTCCAAGTTGGTGCATCAAAAGAAAACTCTATGGGCTCAGTGACTGGCATGAACGTCCTTCCTGGAACTTGAACTTGAATCATCCAGCGCTCTTCTTCAGGTAAGGTGGCATTGTAGGTTCCGGTGAACCTTGGTACTCCTATGTTCAGGTACCTAGTGACTTCCTTCAAGTGGCGTCCAAAGGGTGTATCTTCATCCGGTTGCGTGAACTTGTTCCTTGCATCCGCCATCCTAAAGAGTAGAAAAGATGAGAGGTCAGAAGAGAAGAGAGTGAATAGTGATCTAGGTCTTTAGCTTAGTGGTCGTGTCCTACGGTCAGCGTGTGCTCTGATACCATCTCTGTAGGGACCAGACCTCAAACGGTCTAATCTCTGTGCTCGGGTGTCATCCCTGGATCAGTAATGCTGACACTACACAGTACTTGGAGGATTTATAACAGAGTAGCAATCACACACTTATTACATCGAGTGTCTCAATAGAGAACTTATTACAATAAATATGGCTTAAGGCCATCTAATAACAATAACAATGGAGGGCTTGGAAGATAAGTGAGTCCATCAACTCCAACGGCATCACTGAGTATAGAACCACGACCTAAAAACTCCTTAATCATCGAAAAGTCTGCAACATTAACGTTGCAGCCCGAAACGGGTCAGCACATGGAATATGCTGGCAAGGTAACACATAGAGAGTAATGGAATGAAACAGCTATACTATATGCATATTTGGCTGGTGGAAAGCTCTATGGTTACAGTTTTGCATAAAGCCAATTTTTCCCTACTGCAAAGGAATAAATTTTATTTAACTATCATGGTAGTTGTTAAACATTGAGAATGGTTGACAGCATTCTCAATCCCAATTAAGCATCATCATTAAACAAAACCCAACAAAATTAAATTTTAGAGTAACATGTTGAGATTCACATGATAATCCAAGTACTAGATACTCAAGATGTCCATAACCGGGGACACGGCTAACCATGATTAGTTTATACACTCTGCAAAGGTTTGCACACTTTTCCCCACAAGACTCGATCGCCTCCGTTTGGTTTCTCGCACTACATGGTGTTTGAGAAAACGGATGACCGAGACATAGTCTTTCAGAAGCGCTAGCACCTTACGATGGATAGACCGTTACACCTACTTTCCCCTACATCTGCTAGTCTACCCTGTAAGAGTTCACACGACTTACTCAACTATGCTAGAGCCCATAATAGCTTGTGGCTGCACACGGAAGTTTCTAGTATGAAAAATCTTATGATCCCTTTGGGCCTGGGTGGCGGTCCATAAAGAAAAACAGGCAATCCTGGAATACCCAGGTACCTCAATCCACCCAGATGTGTGTTTAAGTTGCCACCTTAGATAAACCATTGAATTAACAAACTCACATCTGTCATGGATATCACTCACCCAATCCACGTCTACTAGCATGGCATGGCATAAAAGGCAAACGTAGAAGTAACTCCCAAAGGTTTGATAATATAACAGGTAATAGGTACTACCTCAACTACTTCCCATCCCACAATTTAATTAGATCCTAATCATGCAATGTTTGAGGATTGATCTAATGCAATAAAACTGGGTAGTAGGAGGTATGATCAAAGTGTTACTTGCCTTGCTGATGATCCGCGAAACCTAGAGATTCGAAGTAACAGGCGGCGCACTCCGGGTATTCTATCGCAGACAAACAAACAAGCATACAATAAGTATTCATCTAATGCACAGGTAAAACTCGAATAAGAGATCTAACCAGAAGGTTCAACTTAAGAACTCCGGTTTGCAAAAAGAATCAAATCAAACGAAGCAACGAAAGTCAAACGGCAAAAGAAACAGGCTTCGTTTACTATTCTGGATCTAGGGCAATTTTTTACAGTGGCAAAAACTTGTTTAACTTGGTTAACGGATAAAGGGTTTCGAGACGAAACTCCAGGCGCTTGAATCGCCTGATTCCGATAAACGAGCAAAAAGTTATACTAAAACGAAAATCGGATCAGGAATCGCGATCAGAAAAAATCGCGGATTTAATCCGAAAAAAAGAAAAACGATGAACGTTCGCTAGAACGAACGAACGGACGAATGCTTGCTAATTAAATAAATCGGAAAAACTAATCTATTTAAAAAAACCGAAACTAAAAAAACGAACAAAACCGTCGGAAAAATCGAACGGTCTTTCGGAAAAAAACCGGTGTCTTAAAAAAACTACCGGCAACTCCGGCGAGAACTCCAGCGGCGGCGGTGGGCTCCGGCAGCGGCGGCGGGGCGGCGGCGGCGGGGCGGCGGTCGGCGGTGGCGGCGGCGGCGGTCGGTGGTGGCGGCGGCGGCGGTCGGCGGCGCGGGCGGGGGCGGCGGCGGCGGCGGTCGGCGGCGCAGGGCGGCGGCGGCGGCGCTAGGGCGGGGCTAGGGTTTGGTGGGGAGGCTCCCGGGCTGGGCTCCCGGCTTATAAAGCCCGATCGGGCCTAGTGTCCAGGTCGGACACGGCCCGCAGGTCGGTAGCGTTTTTTTTAATTATTCCGCGCAGAAAAAGAAATAAAAGAAATACTAAACAGACTCCAAAAATCCCGAAATAAATTCTCCCGGGCTTCTAAAATCAAGCCGCACAAGGTGAACATTTATTTGGGGCCTAAATGCAATTTTGAAAAACGCACATTTTTCCTAAATTCAAATAAAATATCGAAAAACTCCGAAATAAAATCTTATTTGATTTTATTATTAAATCCTCAATATTTCTTTATTTCGGGAAAGTCATTTTATTCCCTCTCTCATATTTTTGTAATAGAAATAATTGATGATAAAATAATTAAAATCAAATGATCCTATTCTCAAAATTTGAGAAAACTCAAATATGAAAATAACGAAATCCCCAACTCTCTCCGTGGGTCCTTGAGCTGCGTAGAATTTCTAGGATCAAAACCAAAAGCAAATAAAATATGATATGCAATGATGATCTAGTGTATAACATTCCAAATTGAAAATTTGGGATGTTACCTATGTCTTTCTTATATCTGAGATAAAGTATGTTGTCATGGATCCTCTAACTTGTTGAGCTTGCCTTTCCCCCTCATGCTAGCCAAATTCTCAGCACCAAGTAGAAATACTACTTGGGCTTCCAAATACCCTTAAACTAGTTTTACCATGAGAGTCCACCATATCTACCTATGGATTGAGTAAGATCCTTCAAGTAAGTTGTCATCGGTGCAAAGCAATAAAAATTGCTCTAAATATGTATGATTGATTGGTGTGGGGGAAATAAGATTTATACGATCTTGTGATGTGGAAGTAATAAAAGCGACGGACTGCATAATAAAGGTTCATATCACAGGGGGCAATATAAAGTGAAGTTTTTTCGCATTGAGATTTTATGCATCCAACCATAAAAGCGCATGGCAACCTCTGCTTCCCTCTGCGAAGGGCCTATCTTTTATTATTATCTTCTACCTTATGCAAGAGTCATGGTGATCTTCACCTTTTCTTTTTCATTTTATCCTTTGGCAAGCTCAGCATGTTGGAAAGAACATGATATATATATATATATATATCTAATTGGATGTAGGGGAGCATGAACCATTATTGTTGACATTACCCTTGAGGTAAAAGGTTTTGGGGCAAAACTATAAGCCCCTATCTTTCTCTGTGTCCGATTAAAACTCCGTAACCACAAGTATTGCGTGAGTGTTAGCAATTATGGAGGACTAAATGATAGTTGAGTATGTGGACTTGCTTTTTAGCTCTGACATAGACTCTTTCTGATGTTATGATAAATTGCAATTGTTTCAATGACTGAGATTATAGTTTGTTGGAGCCCAATAAGGTTTATGATTTATACTTTTGCATTGTGAATAGATCATCACTTGAACATAAGTAATCATATGAAAAAATCTTTATATGTTGCTGTTATGAGAATAATCATGATGCCTTCATGTCCGTATTTTATTTTTATCGACGCATCTACCTCTAAACATGAGGGCATATTTATTGTTATCGGCTTTCCGCTTGAGGACAAGCCAGGTCTAAGCTTGGGGGAGTTGATACGTCCATTTTGCATCATGCTTTTATATCGATATTTATTGCATTATGGACTGTTATTTCACTTTATGTCACAATACTTATGGCTATTCTCTCTTATTTTACAAGGTTTACATAAGGAGGGAGAATGTCGGCAGCTGGAATTCTGGGCTGGAAAAGGAGCAAATATTAGAGACCTATTCTGCGCAACTCCAAAAGTCCTGAAACTCCACGGAACGTCTTAAAATAACTAAAGAAAAATCCTCGCCAAAGATGAAGGCCAGGGACCCACACCCTGCTCACGAGGGTGGGGGGCGCCCCCCCCTAGGGCGTGCCCCCCTACCTCGTGGGCCCCCTGGTGGCTCTCCGACGTCCATCTTCTCCTACATGAAGTCTTTCGATGAGAAAAAATCAGAGGGAACTTTTCGGGACGAGACTCCACCGCCATGAGGCGGAACCTTGGCGGATCCAATCTAGAGCTCTGGCAGAGCTGTTCTGTCGGGGATACTTCCCTCCAAGAGGGGGAAATCATCACCATCGTCATCACCAATGCTGCTCTCATCGGGAGAGGGCAATATCCATCAACATCTTCACCAGCACCATCTCATCTCCAAACCCTAGTTCATCTCTTGTATCCAATTCTTGTCTCAAAGTCCGGGATTGGTGCTAGTAGGTTGCTAGTAGTGTTGATTACTCCTTGTAGTTGATGCTAGTTGGTTTATTTGGTGGAAGATCATATGTTCAGATCCTATATGCATATTATTACCCCTCTGATTATGAACATGAATATGCTTTGTGAGTAATTACGTTTGTTCCTGAGGACAAGGGAGAAGTCTTGCTATTAGTAGTTATGTGAATTTGGTATTCGTTTGATATTTTGATAAGATGTATGTTGTCTAGCCTCTAGTGGTGCTATGTGAACGTCGACTACATAACACTTCACCATTATTTGGGCCTAGAGGAAGGCATTGAGAAGTAATAAGTAGATGATGGGTTGCTAGAGTGACAGAATCTTAAACCCTAGTTTATGCGTTGCTTCGTAAGGGGCTGATTTGGATCCACATGTTTCATGCTATGGTTAGGTTTACCTTGATACTTTTGTTGTAGTTGCAGATGCTTGCAATATAGGTTAATCATAAGTGGGATGCTTGTTCAAGTAAGAACAGCACCCAAGCACCGGTCCACCCACATATCAAAGTATCGAACGCGAATCATATGAACGTGATGAAAACTAGCTTGACGATATTCCCATGTGTCCTCGGGAGCGCTTTTCCTATTATAAGAGTTTGTTCTGGCTTGTCCTTTGCTACAAAAAGGATTGGGCCACCTTGCTGCACTTTATTTACTTTTGTTACTTGTTGCTCGTTACCATTTATCTTATCACAAAACTATCTGTTACCACTTATTTCAGTACTTGCAGAGAATACCTTGTTGAAAACCGCTTATCATTTCCTTCTGCTCCTCGTTGGGTTCGACACTCTTACTTATCGAAAGGACTACGATAGATCCCCTATACTTGTGGGTCATCAGGCCACCGGTAGTTGTTGTGCTCAACTTCTATGGATGAGGCAAACTTTAAAGGATTACGGTGTCATTTGTGACAAGGTGCCTCTTTGGTGTGACACTGAAAGTGCCATCAAGATTTCTCTCAACCCAGTGCAACACTTCAAGACGAAGCATATTGAGATTCGGCATCACTTCATCCGGGATCACATTAGGCGAGGGGAGATCGAGCTCAACTATGTCAACACTCATGATAACCTTTTAGATATTTTCATGAAGCCCTTGGATGAAGCAAGATTTCGCGAGTTAAGGCATGAGCTAAATATCATTGACTTGAGCAATGTGGCTTGAACCTTTGCACACCCCACCATACTCATCTTGATGTCTTGTTTAGGTGTAGGCATCGACATAGGGGGAGTGTTGTTCTGTCAATGAACTCTCCCTCCCCCCATTATGCATAAATTGATCAACTCTTTCACATTAGCCATTTTTGATGGTACTTGTGCTTCAAAGACGAGATTTGGTCATGGGCCCAAGGATAATTCTTCGCGGTGCCATACCAATTGACTCAAACATAGGTGGCTTCGGCCACCACCCTCTCCTCTTGAGAGGTTTTGGTTCGTATTTGGTCCTCTTTGTCTTTTTCGCCTTCGTTTTGGCCCTGGGTGTGTTTTACTTGCTTCCTTTGTGCTCTTTTGCGTGTCGAGTTGCTCGAAGTGTGCATTGCAAAGGCCGTGTTTTTCTGTCTTTTAGAAACTTGCAATTTCTTGGGTGTACGGTACTACCGCAGCTAGCCACGGTACTACCGCAGGAGGTGGGTGGCATGTGTGCTTGGGCAGCTGCAACCCCCGCACGGTACTACTGTTTCCAGCACGGCGGTAATTTTTTACTGCCGCTGGAAGAGCGGTACTACCACCCTGTGTGCGGTACTTCCGCCCGGGCGGTACTACCACGATGACCCGCAGTACTACCGCGCTGTCGAGAGCGCGTGAGGGTTAAGAGTGGGCAGGGAGAGTTCCAACTCCCCCATACCCATTCATCTCTTCCCCCACTTCGTCTCTCTCTCTCTTGCCCAAGAACGGTGCCGGAGGACCTCACCAGATCTCCGTCTCTGGCCGCTCACCTCGCATTCTGACCGGTGGGATCGATCCCCACCTCGCCCTCTTGCCATGGAACTCGGTATCTCCCTTAGTCCCTCTCTCTTTGCCCCGTTGTTGTGCTTCTAGGTTTTGGGAGATGCATGTGTAGTTCTTATGATTTTTGGCCAAATATTTGCAAGAGGAGATTGTTGGAGAGTGCTAGTGCGGTAGATATGCTATTTGGTGTGATGCAACAGTGTAGATTTGATCAACAGTAGTACCGATCTACATTTACACATGTTTCTAGATCCGTAGATGTTGTTTTTGCATGGTGTTGTTCCGTGTGGTACTACCGCTCCTCCTGGAGCGGTACTACCGTCCACTCATACGAGAACCAACCTGTGCGGTACTACTGCTCCGCTGGAGCGGTACTACCGCCCGGCGCGCGGAAGTAAAATTTTACTTCCGCTCCAGGCGCGGTACTACCATGCCATCCCGGCGTAGTACTACCACGGCTAGAGCGGATGTAAAGTTTTACGTCTGCATCCTGTTCTGGAACTAACGTTGAGTTGAAAACTGCTTTATTTTGTCCACCCAATCTCATTTCTACTTGTTTTGTTTGGTTTTGTCCTTGGTCTTTGCAATAATCCTTCTCGTTTTTCTTGTGTGTTTGTGTTTTGTGTCATAGGTGGTGGCTCCAGTTCCAATGCCAGGCACTAGAATCCCAGTCGTGACACGAGCTCCAAGCGTCTTCGCAACCAAGAGGCTCCTGAGGGCTCCAGTGCCCACAACGCAACGTCAAGTCCACAATTAAAAAGTTCAAGGAGCCAAATGTTGGCATGGATGAGATGCCTCAAGCGGAGTTTCTCATTCGAAGGAGGCTCAACCCCTACATCAATGCTAGTGAGGTCACAAGGGGAAATGACCTGTTCTGGACAAAGCAACAAAATCTTATCTTCTTAGATGTGATCAAGGCCAAGCAAAACACCTATGTGCCAGTTCAGTGGATTGACATGGAACATCTGAAGAAGAACCGGGCATATTTTGGTGAGACTCTGGATTTGGTGGAGCAGTTTGGCATTAAGGAGTTTCTCATGTTTCACATGGACTTTGACCCAGAGATTGTGTCTCAGTTCTTTGCCTCTGTCCATTTCCACACGGATGACAAGCGGACCATGACGTGGATGACCAACGGAAAGAGGATGACTGCTGATTGCAAGGAGTTCATGGACATGTTGCACGTTCGTGATGAGGGGCTAGAAGTGCCCATTGGTGTCCGCCCACATGCCAACGCTGAGTCTGCCAACAAGAACAAGCTTCAACCCTTCCTTGTTGAGAAGAAGTTACCCAATGACAAGAAGACTTATGTGCTGAACCCATTCCTTGACATCATGTGAGGGAGTCCTGGACTAAGGGGTCCTCGGGTGTCCGGCCTATTGTACATGGGCCGGACTGATGGGCTGTGAAGATACAAAGACCGAAGACTCTACCCGTGTCCGGATGGGACTCTCCTTGGCGTGGAAGGCAAGCTTGGCGTCCAAATATGAAGATTCCTTTCTCTGTAACCGACCTTATGTAACCCTAGATCTCTCCGGTGTCTATATAAACCGGAGGGCTAGATCCGTAGACATATCCTCATAATCATAGTCAGACAGGCTAGACTCTTAGGGTTTAGCCATTACGATCTCGTGGTAGATCAACTCTTGTAATACTCATATTCATCAAGATCAATCAAGAAGGAAGTAGGGTATTACCTCCATAGAGAGGGCCCGAACCTGGGTAAACATTGTGTCCCCTATCTCCTGTTACCATCGACCTTAGACGCATAGTTCGGGAGCCCCTACCCGAGATCCGCCGGTTTTGACACCGACATTGGTGCTTTCATTGAGAGTTCCATTGTGCCGTCGTCAAAAGGTTTGATGGCTCCTTCAATTATCTACAACGACGCTGTCCAAGGGGAAGTCTTCCTCCCCGGACAGATCTTCGTGTTCGGCAGCTTCACACTGCGGGCCAACTTGCTTGGCCATCTGGAGCAGATCGAAAGCTACGCCTTTGGCCATCAGGTCAGATTTGGAAGCTTGAACGAAGTTGTGGATATCCGTGGAGACTTGATCTTCGATGGATTCGAGACCACAGCAGCCGCTCCCTGCCACCACGATGAACATGACGTAAATCTATCATCGGTCCATACCCAGGAGATAGTACATGTAGCTGCCCTAGCCCTAGATCTGGAGCAGATCGTGCCATCCGAAGACGGGAAGCTCAACCCCGCCGCGGAAGCCGCAGACTCAGCGGTGTTGGAGCCACACAAAGACCTAACTTCAAGTGACATCTGTGTCACCGGAACCATGGACTCGTCTCCGGCTACAGGTTTCGAACCTTGTGCGTCCGCATACATCGAGCTTGATCGGTCATCGATCGTTGAATTCAGCTCCGCAGACATCTTCCAGCACTCACCCTTGGGCGACGTGTTAAACTCGTTAAGAGCACTATCCTTAGCGGGGGCTCACAGCCAAATTATATCTGGTTCGAACTGGAGGCTGATGATGGAGAATTTCGCTTCCCACCCACCGCCCACTTCATAGCCACTGTCGAAGACTTAACCGACATGCTTGATTACGGCTCCGACGACATCGATGGTATGGACGACGATGCCGGAGAAGAAGAGGCCCAAAACCCGTCGTTTGCCGGACGATGGACGGCCACTTCCTCGTATGATGTTTACATGGTGGATGCACCAAAAGAGAATAGCGGCGATGACAAGGAAATCCGGTTGAGGATAAACCTCCCGAGATACAACCAAAGCACCAGCGTCAGCGGCGCCACTCTAAGTCACACCACAGCAAAGACAGCAACACCGGCACAGGAGAAGACAACACTCCAGACGGTGCCGAAGACAATGAAGACCCTGTTCAGCCAACTTCCGAACAGGATGAACGGGAAGATGGGCAAGTTAGCCCTGGTAAATAGGCCACGCACGAAGACTCGGAGGATAGTAATTATCTTCCGTTCTTCGAGGACGAGGAAAGCCTCGGCACCGACGATTTTATCGTGCCTGAGGAACCTCTCTTACAGGAGCGCTTCAAGAGCCAGCTAATAACCACTGCAAGGAGCCTAAAAAAGAAACAACAGCAGCTTCAAGCTGATCAAGATCTGCTCAATGATAGATGGACTGATGTCCTGGCAGCCGAGGAACACGGCCTCAAGCGACCACTCAAAAGTTACCTGAAGCGCAAATTGCTACTTCAATCCAATGACAAGGCGTTGGAGCCCAGGCTGTCAGTACACAATGCGGCTGACCGACCACCACGTGATCGGGACAAAGCGACAACACAGGCCAAACACCAACCCGCCTTACCTTGCCGTAAAGGCAGAGACAAAACTGTTCAGGGATACACATACGATCTCCGGCAGGGCCTGAAGAATAAAACAGGCTCGGCCAGATCGATCTACGGATCACGGGGGCGTGCCTCGACGCGCGACGACGGCTATCAAGTCGAGCATGACAAGCCTAGTCATGCGCGGGCCGAAAACCAAAGACGGACTCCATCAGAGCTACGACGCGATGTGGCCCGATATAGAGGCGCCGCACACCCTCTCTGCTTCATTGATGAAGTAATGGAGCATGAATTCCCAGAAGGGTTTAAACTCGTGAATATTGAATCATACGATGGAACAACTGATCCCGTGGTGTGGATTGAGGATTTTCTTCTCCATATCCATATGGCCCGCGGAGATGACCTCCACGCCATCAAATACCTCCCGCTAAAACTCAAAGGTCCAGCTCGGCACTGGTTAAGCAGTCTGCCGGAAAACTCTATTGGCAGCTAGGAGGATTTGGAAGACGCCTTCCGTGACAACTTCCAAGGTACATATGTCCGGCCACCAGACACCGATGACTTAAGCCATATAGTTCAACAGCCCGGAGAGTCGGCTAGGAAATTCTGGACTAGGTTCCTAACTAAAAAGAACCAAATCGTCGACTATCCGGATGCCGAAGCCCTAGCGGCCTTTAAACACAGCATCCGCGACAAATGGCTCGCATGTCACCTCAGCCAAGAAAAGCCGAAGTCCATGGCAGCCCTCACGGCACTCATCACCCGCTTTTGTGTGGGTGAAGATAGTTGGCTGGCTCGTAGCAAAAACAATGCAAGCAATGCCGGCACCTCTGAAGCCAGAAATAGCAACGACAAGTCCCGACGCAACAGACACAAGCATCGAAACAACAATAACAATACCGATGATACGGCGGTCAATGCCGGATTCAGTAGCTCTAAGTCCGGTCAGCGGAAGAAGCCATTCAAAAAGAACAATTCAGGCTCATCCAGCTTGGACCACATACTTGATCGTCCGTGCCAGATCCATGGCACCGCAGACAAACCACCCAATCATACCAACAGAGATCCTTGGGTTTTTAAACAGGCCGACAAGTTAAATGCCGAAAGAAAGGATAAGGGATCACAAAGCGAGGACGACGACGAGGAGCCCCGACCACCGAACACGGGGGGACGGAAGAAATTTCCCCCTCAGGTCAAAACGGTGAACATGATATACGCTACCCACGTCCCCAAGAGGGAGCGCAAGCGCGCGCTCAGGGTCGTCTACGCGATAGAGCCAGTCGCCCCAAAATTTAATCCATGGTCGTCATGCCCGATCACTTTCGATCGTCGAGACCATCCGACCAGTATCCGTCATGGCGGTTCAGCCGCACTAGTCCTGGACCCAAAAATTGATGGGTACCACCTGACGCGAGTCCTGATGGACGGTGGCAGCAGCCTCAACCTGCTCTATCAGGATACAGTGCGCAAAATGGGCATTAATCCATCACGGATCAAGCCCACAAAGACTACCTTTAAAGGAGTCATACCAGGTGTAGAGGCCCGTTGTACGGGCTCAATCACACTAGAGGTTTTCTTCGGATCTCCGGACAACTTCCGAAGGGAGGAGTTAATCTTCGATATTGTCCCCTTTCGCAGTGGCTATCATGCACTGCTTGGACGAACCGCATTTGCTCGATTCAAAGCGCTGCCACACTACGCTTATCTCAAGCTCAAGATGCCCGGACCACGCGGCGTCATAACAGTTAATGGAAACACATAACGCTCCCTCCGCACCGAGGAGCACACCGCTGCCCTAGCAGCAGAAGTACAGAGCGGCCTTTTCAAGCAGAACCTTAATTCAGTTGCCGAGCTCCCAGACACTATCAAGAGAGTCTGGACTATTCTGCAGCACGACAACTCGGCTCGTCAAGAGCTCGACTAGCAATTCGGCCTCCGTCCCAGTCCCGACCAAGTGGCGGCAATTGTACCACGCGTACATAACTTTGCACTCAAAATACCATGGGCATGGATGGAGGCCTAACTAGCTTGTGATCCACAATATGGCTAGATCGCCCCGGACACACATACTTTTACTTTTTCTTCTTTCTCCTTTTTACGTTTCTTTTCCACAGGCCTTCTCTGGCGGCCTGACCATCGGTCCTTTTCGAAGGATAAACACACCAAGACATCAAGAAGCATGGACGTATGGGGGAATTTTTAGGTGGTTTCTTTAATGATCCCTGTACCTATTTTCAGGACCCACACGCAGCTCTCCCGTGGTTAAGGCATATTAAATAGCCTTCTGCTTATTGCACTACTTGTATAAATGCGCTTTGACGCACTAATGAAATTATCATGGAAACAGTTTGCAGCCCAAATTCTACGGCTCTAGCTTACTACCCTTTCTTCTTTTTGTTTTTTGATAACTTTATCAAATAGCACCCGTACACTTTGGTATGTTTCAATTTGCCACGGGCTTCATAGCGCCCCACAACACGGCAAAAAAGTCTGAACACTTTTTACAGTATAGTTTGGCACCCTGAATTTAGCACTATATGCATTGGCTCCGAATCATGTCTTTGGTCAATAGTTGGGTTGCCCGGCTCCTGTGCTTGCTACCTTACGTTCTGTTATATCAACTAGGGTAGTAAAGGGAGAAGTACTGCGATTGTGCCCTGGTTTACCCGGAGGAGCACCTTAGTAGAGAAAGCCGAAAACTGACTGTCATGATGCGGCGAGAGCCGGTCAGCTCTTCGGAGGTCTCAAATCCTTAGAGATTTTTTCTGCATTACGCGAGGGATTGGTACTTACCCGATCAGGTGTTTACAACATCCTAGTTCGGATACTAGGGGTTGCGCCTATATTTTTATTGTCAAACTCCTATGGCTAAGTGAGGGTGCTAAAGCCGCATAGTCCGATTGCCTGGTTCGTCGTGCTAAACACCTCCTTCAAGGACCAAACAATTGGATCAAGAGTGTTTAGATTACATCCCGAACACCCCCGTTGAGGGAGTCCTGGATTAGGGGGTCTCCGGACAGCCGGACTATTGAACTATGAAGATACAAGATTGAAGACTTTGTCTCGTGTCCGGATGGGACTTTACTTGGAGTGGAAGGCAAGCTAGGCAATACGGATATGTATATATCCTCCTTTGTAACCGACCTTGTGTAACCCTAGCCCCCTCCGGTGTCTATATAGACCAGAGGGTTTTAGTCTGTAGGACAACATACAATCATACCATAGGCTAGCTTTTAGGGTTTAGCCTCTCCGATCTCGTGGTATATCAACTCTTGTAATACTCATATCATCAAGAATAAATCAAGCAGGATGTAGGGTTTTACCTCCATCAAGAGGGCCCGAACCTGGGTAAAACATCGTGTCCCCTGCCTCCTATTACCATCCACCTTCACAGTTCGGGACCCCGTACCCGAGATCCGCCGGTTTTGACACCGAAATTGGTGCTTTCATTGAGAGTTCCTCTGTGTCGTCGCGGTAAGGAAGGATGCCTCATCTCGTTGTTAAAAACAACATTACCGCCGGAGCAGCCCTGGCTGTCGGCCAAACTCTCCGGCTAGGCAGCTTCGTCATGACCACCTGTTCGGCTGCTGCACCGACGATGACTTCTCGGGTCAGCAAAAACAGCCTCCATGTCGGCTCGGAATTCGCCGAGCAGATGGATCCAATGGAGCTCTCCTCCCTAAACGAACTCTTGGATCGCATCACCGTCTTGGGAGATGCTATGGACTATGATCGGATTGGGCTTAAACCCGATCAACGAGAGATTAACTCTCCACCGGTCACCCATCATGTTGCGGTTGTGGAGGAACAATGCGGCAACTCTTCCTCTATTTTGAGGACTAACTATGTCCGAATACCTGAGCTCTCCGAGCCGGATACCCATTCACGGGAGGACATCACCAAACCCTGAACCTAGAGTCAGGCAGCGGGCCAAACTCATTGGGCAACATACCAGAATCCGAACTTCCAAGATCGGAAACCCCTCGGCCCCTGGGTCTCGGATCGGGTAGGGGTTCGGACTCAAATCCACCCACCCACCCAAACATAAACGATCTTTCCAACATCAGACAAGAGCCCCATGAAACAGTACATCATTATTGGGCCAGATTCCTCCTTGTGTTGAACAAGGTTAAGGACTATCGTGAGGAAGATGCAATCTCACTTTTCTGCAATAATTGCACAGTCAAGGGAATCCTTAATGCCTTAAGTCGCTGAGGGAGTCCTGGATTAGGGGGTGTCCAGATGGCCGGACTATACCTTCAGCCGGACTCCTGGACTATGAAGATACAAGATTGAAGACTTCGTCCCGTGTCCGGAAGGGACTTTCCTTGGCGTGGAAGGCAAGCTTGGCGATACGGATATGTAGATCTCCTACCATTGTAACCGACTTTGTGTAACCCTAACCCTCTCCGTTGTCTATATAAACCGGAGGGTTTTAGTCCGTAGGACAACATACACAACAACAATCATACCATAGGCTAGCTTCTAGGGTTTAGCCTCTCCGATCTCGTGGTAGATCTACTCTTGTACTACCCATATCATCAATATTAATCAAGCAAGGCGTAGGGTTTTACCTCCATCGAGAGGGCCCGAACCTGGGTAAAACTTCGTATCCCTTGCCTCCTGTTACCATCCGGCCAAGACGCACAGTTCGGGACCCCCTACCCGAGATCCACCAGTTTTGACACCGACATTGGTGCTTTCATTGAGAGTTCCTCTGTTTCGTCCCCGTCAGGCTTGATGGCTCCTACGATCATCAATGGCGAGGTAGTCCAGGGTGAGACCTTCCTCCCCGGACAGATCTTCGTCTGTCGATGACTTAACCGACATGCTCGACTTCGACTCCAAAGATATCGACGGTATGGATGCCGATGAAGGAGACGATAAAGAACCAACGCCTATCAGGCCCTGGAAAGCCACCTCGTCATATGACATATACATGGTGGACACCCCAAAAGAAGGAGCTGGCGATGGAACAGCGGAGGATGACCCCTCCAAGAAACAGCCTAAGCGCCGGCGTCAGCAACGCCGCTCAAAATCCCGCCAAAACAAATATAGTGATTCCAGCACGGGAGATAATAATACTCCGGAAAGTGCCGAAGAAAACCCCCTCCAGCAAGATTTAGCACAGGACGATGGAGAAACTAGCCCTCATGAGAAAGCGGCAGACAGAGAGGTCGAGGACGATAATTATATGCCTCCCTCCGAAGACGAGGCAAGCCTCGACGACGACGAATTCGTCGTGCTAGAGGATCCCGTCGAGCAAGAGCGTTTTCAATGCAGGCTTATGGCCACGGCAAGAAGCCTCAAGAAAAAACAGCAACAACTTAGAGCTGATCAAGATTTGCTAGTCGACAGGTGGACTGAAGTCCTTGCGGCCAAAGAGCACAAACTCGAACGCCCCTCCAAGAGCTACCCAAAGCGCAGGTTGCTACCCCGATTAGAGGAGGAAGCACTTGATGCGGCCGACCGGCCACCTCGTGGCCGCGACAGAGAGGCCTCTCGGCCCTCCACTCAAGCCGCACCCCATACCAAGGCACGGGAATATGCGCCGGACTTACGAGATATGTTGGAGGACAAGCCAAGGCAAACAAGATCGATCTACGGATCGCATGGGCGCCCCACGGCTTGAGACGGTAACCGTCACGCTGGCCACAAATTCGTCAGGGCCGAACACAGTGGACAAAGCTCATTGGAGCTACGTCGTGATATAGCCCAGTACAGAGGCGCCACACACCCACTATGCTTCACAGACGAAATAATGGATCATCAAATCCCCGAGGGTTTCAAACCCGTAAATATCGAATCATATGATGGCACAACAGATCCTGCGGTATGGATCGAGGATTATCTCCTTCATATCCACATGGCCCGCGGCGATGATTTCCACGCCATCAAATACCTCCCACTCAAGCTTAAAGGACCAGCTCGGCATTGGCTTAACAGCTTGCCAACAGGATCAATCAGTTGTTGGGAGGACCTGGAAGCCGCATTCCTCGACAATTTCCAGGGCACTTACGTGCGACCCCCAGACGCCGATGACCTAAGTCACGTAATTTAGCAGCCAGAGGAATCGGCCAGGTAATTCTGGACACGGTTCCTAACAAAGAAAAATCAAATAGTCGACTGTCCGGACGCTGAGGCCCTAGCAGCCTTCAAGCACAATATCCGTGACGAGTGGCTTGCCCGGCACCTTGGACAGGAAAAGCCGAAGTCTATGGCAGCACTCACGACACTCATGACCCGCTTTTGCGTGGGAGAAGACAGCTGGCTTGCTCATAGCAACAATATGACCAAGAACCCTGGTAATTCGGATACCAGGGACAGTAGTGGCAGGTCGCGTCGCAACAAGCAGAAGCGCCGCATTAACGGCGACAATGCTGAGGATACGGCAGTTAATGCCGGATTCAGAGGCTCTAAATCCGGTCAGCGGAAAAAGCCATTCAAAAGGAATCCTAGGGGCCCGTCCAGTTTGGACCGAATACTCGACCGCTTGTGCCAGATACATGGCACCCCCGAAAAGCCGGCCAATCACACCAATAGGGATTGTTGGGTGTTCAAGCAGGCAGGCAAGTTAAACGCTGAAAATGAAGACAAGGGGCTGCATAGCGATGACGATGAGGAGCCCCGGCCACCGAACAATAGTGGATAGAAGGGTTTTCCCCCACAAGTGTGGACGGTGAACATGATATACGCAACCCACGTCCCCAAAAGGGAGCGGAAGCGCGCGTTAAGGGACGTATACGCGGTAGAGCCAGTCGCCCAAAAGTTCAACCCATGGTCCTCCTACCCGATCACCTTTGATCGAAGGGACCATCCCACTAGCATCTGTCATGGCGGATTCGCCGCATTGGTTCTAGACCCAATTATTGACGGATTTCATCTCACTAGAGTCCTTATGGACGGCGGCAGTAGCCTGAACCTGCTTTACCAGGATACAGTGCGGAAAATGGGCATAGATCCCTCGAGGATTAAGCCCACCAAAACGACCTTTAAAGGCGTAATACCAGGTGTAGAGGCCAACTGTACAGGCTCAGTCACACTTGAAGTGGTCTTCGGATCTCCGGATAATTTTTGAAGCGAGGAGTTAATCTTCGACATAGTTCCATTCCGCAGTGGCTATCACGCACTGCTCGGGCGAACCGCATTCGCCAAGTTCAGTGTGGTACCGCACTACGCATACCTTAAGCTCAAGATGCCAGGCCCTCGAGGAGTAATTACGGTCAATGGAAACACCGAACGCTCCCTCCGAATGGAGGAGCACACGGCGGCCCTTGCAGCGGAAGTACAAAGCAGCCTCTCCAGGCAGTTCTCCAGTCCGGCCATTAAACGACCGGACACCGTCAAGCGCGCCCGGAGTAACCTACAACAAGACCGCCTGGCACGATCCGAGCAGGCATAGAAATGCGGCCCCAACCCCAGCCCTCGCAAAAATGCGACACCAGTACTTCACGTACATAACTACGCTCTAGAAATACCATGGGTACAGGGGAAGGGGCACCATCAGGGCACGCCCGAAACACGGCTTAAACCGCACCAGGGGCTGCCGATTTTTTAATTTTCTCTTACTTTCAGGACTCCACACTTCGGAAGGCCTGTTCGGCAGTTCAATTGCCGCACAAACGATGCAAGAACCAGGGAAGCAGACAAGCCACGCCGCATTACGGAACTCCCAGGTGGTCTCTATCACGAGCAGTATACCTGTTTCGCATACTATTCCGCAGCTTGCCCCTGGAACGGACATGTTACATAGTCCAACCTTTTGCTTATCGCATTATTTGTATCATTCTGCTTTGATCGCAGTCATCTTTAATAAATAGTGCATAGATTTTGTCTATTTTTGCATTACTCTTTTTTAATATATGTTCCTTAACGACATGTTGCATCCGTACACTTTGGTACGACCAAAATACGCCAGGGGCTTTAGTACCCCTCAATATGGTGTGAGAAGTCCGAACACTTTAACAAGTGCGGCATCCCGAACTTATAGCATTATATGCATCGGCTCCGAATCATGTCTTGGGTTTGGGTTTGCCCGGCTCCTATGTTTTGGTGCCTTACATTCCACTATATCGGCTAAGGTAGCACTAGGAGAACCACTGCGATTGTGCCCCGGTTGAGCTGGGTCGAGCACCTCAGTGGAGAAAGCTAAAACTGACTGTCATGATGAAGCGAGAGCTGGTTGCTGTTCGAGAGGTTTTTCGAGTCCCTAACGACTTATGCCGCTTAGAGCGAGGATCCGGCTCTGTCCGGCCAAGGCGTGGATAGCGCCCAGAACTCGGTCTTCCGAATACCAGGGGCTTCGCCGAAATTTAAAATTATAGAATTCTATGGCTAAGTGAGAGTGTTCACGCATTATAGTCCGATTGCCTTGTTCGTTGGGCTGAGCGCCTCCCTCGAAGGACCCAAACATGGGAAAAAGAGTGCTCAGGTTTATCCCCGAACACCCCAGCACTAGCGACACGGGGGCAGAAGCCGACGACTTGCCATCTCTCAGAATTGATAAACAGCCGCACAGAAGGTAATATTTTAAATTCCAAACAGCATTGCTTAGCGCATATGAACAAGTTTTCAGCGCACAGGACAAAACGAGCAAGTTTCACTCAAAAATTACATCCCTAGAACACTCATCCGCCACAAGGCAGGCACCCTTCAGAACATCCTTATAATAATTCTCGGGCTTGCGATGCTCTTTCCCCGGCGGTGGCCCGTCCTTCACAAGCTTCTCAGCATCCAGCTTGCCCCGGTGCACCTTAGCACGGGCAAGGGCCCTACGGGAACCTTCAATGCAGATGGAGCGCTTGATGACTTCGAGCCTTGGACAGGCCTCCACCAGCCGCTGCACCAGCCCGAAATAGCTCCCAGGCAGAGCCCCTCCAGGCCACAGCCGAACTATGAGGCCCTTCATAGCCTGTTCGGCCGCCTTGTGGAGCTCGACTAGTTGCTTCAGCTGGTCGCTCAGGGGCACGGGGTGCCCGGCCTCAGCATACTGAGACCAGAACACCTTCTCTGTTGAGCTGCCCTCCTCGGCTCGATAGAATGCAGCGGCATCGGACACACTCCAGGGAAGATCTGCGAACGCTCCTGGAGAGCTCCGGATTCGGGTAAGTAACAAGTAACTCACGTTTATGTGTTTGCTTTGCATAAAGAATGCCTTACCCGCCGCTATCTTCTTCACCTCATCCAACTCCTGGAGGGTCTTCTGGGATTCGGCCTTGGCAGACTTGGCATTTTCAATAGCCATCGCAAGCTCGGACGCTCGCGTCTTTGAGTCAAGCTTCAAACTCTCATGTTTTTCCATGAGAACCTGGAGCTCTTGCCGTACCTTGCCAACCTTGGCCTCATACTTCTCCCGCTCGATGCGCTTCGTGGCCGCCCTCTTCTCGGCCTCGACCAGCGCTTGCTTAAGGGTCGCCAGCTCAGACGTGGCCCCTACAATAGCCACGATAATCCTGTCATTTTTTGCAATTGCATCTTTTTATATATATTTAAACAAGGTATTTCTTACCTTCATTGTCCCCGAGCTGCTTCTTGGCATGCCCAAGCTCTTGCTCGGACCGCTCGAGGCTCTGCTTTAGCGTGTCCACATCCGCAGTCAGTGCGGCAGACGCAAGCAGAGAAGCCTGCATACACATATTGACTCCTTTTTGTTAGACTCCTGCGAATTTTATTTGATCCTCTATTCGGCTTTTATTCCTGAACGCCAAACAGGGCATCAGGGGCTACTGTCTATGCGGTAATATTATTTACACATTCTTTACTTACCTCAAAGCCTGTTAAAAGGCTAGCACAAGCTTTAGTCAGTCCACTCTTGGCGGACTGAACCTTCTGGACCACCACACTCATAATAGTGCGGTGCTCCTCGTCGATGGAGGCGTCTTGGAGCGCCTCCAACAGGTTGTCCGGCGCCTCCGGTTGGACGGGGGTCACCGGCACGGTGGGCTTGCTCCTCTTGGAAGGAGGTCCCCCGCCGGACTCTGGAACCTTTGAAGGTTCCAGAGCGGTGTCCGGCCTGGAGCCGGACTTGGAGCCCTGGGGGGTTTCATCCCCTTTACTCCTGGAGTCCGGGAGGTCGCCTTGCGGTGCCTCCAGGACCACCTCCTCCCAGCTTGGAACCTGTTGGGACAACACTTCGGTGTCGTCCATAGGGCGGGGGGAGGAAGCCGTCGGAAGCGAGTTCACATCCGACGAGTCCAGTGAGCCGCTCGACGACGCGTCGAGCCGGTCTTTGGGTGGGCTGCATAAACATATTCGACATAAGGTAAAGTTGTGCAATAAACGAATACTATGAATTACTATGGTATCCGGATACTTACGATTTTGCCAAGGGCTTGGCCTTGGCCAGCCACTCCTCTCCGCCATCGTCGGCGTTGGTGGAGTAGTCCGGAGGAAGGGTTTTCCCCTTCTTGGACCCTCCGGCCTCCCCCGAGAGGTCGGCCTTCCTTTTCTTCTCTCCTCCCGCTGGAGGAGGAGAGGTCTCTTCTTCTTCCTCCTCGTCTTCACGGGAGGAATGCGCCTCGGAACCGTCGGGTGATGGATCCGACACCTCCTGGCGTCGGGCACTCTTTCGAGTCCCCGTGGCCTTTTTCGCGGCCTTCTTCTCCGGCACCACATAGGGTGCCAGAACCAGCAGCTTCACCAAGCGAGCGTCCGCTAGGCCTTCGGGCAAAGGAGCCGGACAGTTGATCTGTCCGGACGTCACCTGCCAATCCTGTCAAAGGTAGGGGAGCTTAGATCCCGCATGGAGTCAAACTATGAAAAAGTGATACCCTGTAAAAGGGAAAAAAACAGCTTACCGCATGAGCGTGACGCTGCGTACTGAATCTGCGATCCTCGGTAGCGGATGCGGGGGCCTCGGTGCCCTTGAAAAGCACCTTCCAGGCATCTTCGTACGTCGTGTCGAAGAGCCTGCTCAGAGTTTGGTGCCGCGCCGGGTCGAACTCCCACAGGTTGAAAGCCCATTGTTGACACGGGAGGATCAGGCGGATGAGCATAACCTGGACAACGTTGACAAGTTTGAGCTTCTTTTCCACCAGGGTTTGGATGCATGTTTGGAGTCCGGTCAGCTCTCCTTTTTTACCCCACGATAGGCCCATCTCCTTCCAGGAGGTGAGCCGCGTAGGGGGTCTGGATCGAAACACGGGGGTTGCGACCCATTCGGGGTCGCGCGGCTCAGTGATATAGAACCACCCCGATTGCCACCCCTTCAGGGTCTCCACAAAGGAGCCCTCAAGCCATAAGACGTTGGCCATCTTGCCCACCATGGCGCCTCCGCACTCCGCCTGGTTGCCGCGCACCACCTTCGGCTTGACATTGAAAGTCTTGAGCCATAGGCCGAAATGGGGGCGGATCCGGAGGAAAGCCTCACACACGACGATAAACGCCGAGATGTTGAGGACAAAGTTCGGGGCCAGATCGTGGAAATCCAGGCCATAGTAGAACATGAGCCCCCGGACAAATGGGTGAAGAGGGAAGCCCAGTCCGCGGAGGAAATGGGGGAGGAACACCACCCTCTCATGGGGCCTAGGGGTGGGGATGATCTGCCCCTTTTCGGGAAGCCGGTACGCAATGTGTTAGACAAGTATCCGGCCTTCCTTAGTTTTTTGATGTGTCCCTCCGTGACGGAGGAGACCATCCACTTGCCTCCCGCTCCGGACATGGCTGGAGAAGGTTGAGGTAGGGAGTGCGGACTTGGGCGCTGGAGCTCGAGTGCGCAAGAATGGATAAGCAAGGGAGGAAGAAGGCGTAGGTGAAAAGGTGGATCCTTATCGCCTTATATGGGTGGACACAACTACGTGTCCCCACCAGCCTGGTAAAACTCGCTTATCTCCAAGCGCCGTAATCAATGGCGCGGTTGGGTTACCCACGCCCGTATTGATGAGAATCCCGGAATAAGGGGACACGATCTCTGCTTTAACAAGACGTGCCAAGGAAACCGCCTCGCATGACGCGCTGAGGTGGGATAATGAAACGACTCGGATAAAGGCTTGGCCGTGGTGTGTCACACTACAGAATACGTCAGCAGATTAGATTTGTGTACATGCTATTCTCTCTATGGCAATATTTGGAAACTTATTTTGCGGAGCCGGACACTATCTTTGTGTTCAAAATCTTCTATGAAGTACTTGGAGGAGGAACCCACCTTGCAATGTCGAAGACAATCTGCGTGCCGGACTCGTCGTCATTGAAGCCTGGTTCAGGGGCTACTGAGGGAGTCCTGGATTAGGGGGTGTCCGGATAGCCGGACTATACCTTTAGCCGGACTCCTGGACTATGAAGATACAAGATTGAAGACTTCGTCCCGTGTTCGAAAGGGACTTTCCTTGGTGTGGAAGGCAAGCTTGGCAATACGGATATGTAGATCTCCTACCATTGTAACCGACTTTGTGTAACCCTAACCCTCTCCGGTGTCTATATAAACCGGAGGGTTTTAGTCCGTAGGACAACATACACAACAACAATCATACCATAGGCTAGCTTCTAGGGTTTGGCCTCTCCGATCTCGTGGTAGATCTACTCTTGTACTACCCATATCATCAATATTAATCAAGCAGGACGTAGGGTTTTACCTCCATCGAGAGGGCCCGAACCTGGGTAAAACTTCGTGTCCCTTGCCTCCTGTTACCATCCGGCCTAGACGCACAGTTCGGGACCCCCTACCCGAGATCCGCTGGTTTTGACACCGACAGTCGCAGTGACATATCACGCTTCACTGACTTGGCGTCCATAGTGCGAAAGTACTGTGCGATGGAAAGCGCCTGGAAAACTGAAACGAAATTTTGGGATAGTCCGGCTCCAAATATACACCCAGTCCGAAGTAAAAGGGTGCACTATCATAAGACACCCGAGCTAGTTGCCAAGAAACAAAAACCATATACAGGGCATGGAACCGTATTGGAGGGATGGCTTAACGGCCCCTGCAAAATTCATAGTACGGCGGATACCATACCAACACACAATCTTAGAGCATGTTGGATACTCAGGCAGGTGGCTAAAAGCGGTGAGGATCTTCTCATCCCAGATGCCGCAAAGCACCATCCCACGGATAGCAATATGGTATTAACAGTCTTTGAGACCTTCGCATCAAATAATAGGCGCAAGCGAACACTCCGCAGCATTGCCGAAATCTGCCATGTGGCAACAATAAATCCATGGAGTGACACGGCTATCACCTTCAATGCCAGTGATGAACCTAAATTCTGAACAGTCCGAGCACCAGCTGCACTAGTCCTCAGCCCAATCATGGACGGCTTTCGACTCACCAAAGTACTCATGGACGGCGGCAGTGGATTAAACCTCATCTATGAGGAAACTCTTCAAAAGATGGAAATAGACTGAAACCGCATTGAGCAAAGTAGCAGAACCTTTAGAGGAATCATCCCCAGTCGGGAAGCACGTTGTGCTGGGAAAATCACACTAGATGTGGTATTCAGCATGCCGGATAATTACAGGTCCGAAGAAATTACATTCCAAGTGGCCCCGTTCAGCAGTGGTTATCACGCTCTTTTAGGACGGGAGGCGTTCACACTCTTCCAAGCCGTACCCCATTACGGGTACATGAAGCTCAAAATGCCCGGGGCCAACGGAATCATCACTCTCGCCAGTGATCCGGACACAGCACTCCGCGCCGAAAACAAAACAGCCGCACTGGCCCTTGAGGCATTATCCGAAGCCCTCTCGGCCGAGGAATTAACCACGCTACGCTCCATAGTGGACAGGGACGACGTGATACTCGACAAGAGATCCAAGTCCACCTCTTTTAAACTAGCGGATGAAATAGTCAAATTCCAAGTCCACCCAATGGACCCTGCAAAAACAGCCTCCATCGGGGCACAGTTAAACCCCGCCGTGGACGCCGCACTATGAGTGTTCCTGCGCGAGAATTGGGACATATTCGCCTGGCATCCCTCAGACATGCCAGGAATCCCACGCAGGCTGGCCGAGCATAGCCTCAATATCCTAAAGGGATTCAAGCCGGTCAAGCAAGCTCTTCGGCATTTCTCTGAACCTAAGAGACATGCCATGGGAGAGGAACTAGCCAAGTTATTGGAGGCCGGATTCATCAGAGAAATACAACACCCGGACTGGCTAGCAAACCTGGTGATGGTACCAAAGAAGGATAAATCATGGCACCTTTGTGTGGATTTCAAGGACCTCAATAAAGCTTGCCCAAAGGATCCCTTCCCCCTCCCCCGCATCGATCAAATTATTGATGCTACCGCATGACACGAGTCATTGTGTTTCCTCGACGCATACTCCGGTTACCACCAAATCAAGATGGCGGAGTCCGACCAAGCCGCAACGGCATTCATCACACCATACGGTCCCTTCTGTTTTAACACAATGCCTTTTGGGCTCAAAAATGCCGGCGCAACATATCAGCGCATGATTCAGACCTGTCTGGAGAAACAAATCGGCAAAACAGTAGAGGCATACGTAGACGATGTGGTCATCAAAACCAAACACGTCGACTCTTTGATAGACGACTTGAGTCTCACATTCGACAACCTCCGAACATACGACATCAAGCTCAATCCGGAAAAATGCGTTTTTGGCGTACCAGCCGGAAAGCTCCTGGGTTTCATTGTCTCCAGTAGAGGTATTGAAGCTAATCCGGCCAAAATCCGAGCTTTGTCACAGTTGGCTACCCCAATAGACCTCAAACAAATCCAGAAGTTAACTGGATGCGTGGCGGCTCTAAGCTGCTTTATCTCCCGCTTAGGAGAAAAGGCTTTACCCCTTTATCGCCTCCTTCGGCGCACTGAACACTTCGAGTGGATGGACGTGGCCACATCCGAATTGGAAGAAATAAAGGCCATTTTGGCAACCAACCCAATCCTATCTACGCCAAACATTGGCGAACCAATGTTGTTGTACATTGCGACAACTCATCAAGTTGTCAGCCCAGTGCTCGTTGTCGAACGGGAAGCGGACGGACATAAATTACCTCTTCAAAAGTCGGTATACTATGTATCCACTGTCCTCACTCCATGCAAATCACGGTACCCACATTATCAAAAGATAGCCTATGCGGTATTCATGGCATCCCGGAAGCTGCGACACTACTTTCAAGAGTGTTCGATTACAGTAGCCTCGGAAGTGCCACTTAATGATATTATAAACAACTGCGACGCTACGGGCCGGATTGCCAAATGGGCCATCGAGCTCCTCCCGTTCGACATAACATACAAAAATCGACGAGCCATTAAGTCGCAAGTATTGGCCGACTTCGTCACCGAATGGACAGAGGCCGAACTCCCTAAAGAGTATGGCGCATACTCCAATTGGATCATGCACTTCGACGGTTCTAAAATGCTGGCTGGTCTAGGGGCTGGCGTCGTCCTGACGTCCCCAACCGGAGATATCATTCAGTACGTACTACAAATACTGTACACAGACTCCAACAACGCAGCCGGATATGAAGCTCTGTTGCATGGTCTTCGGACGCAGTCTCCATGGGCATTCAACGCCTGGAGGTGCGTGGGGATTCAAACCTCGCAATATCCCAAATAAATGGAGACTTTGATGCCAAGGATCCAAAAATGGCGGCCTATCGAAACACCGTCCTAAAAATGTCAGCTTGGTTCGAGGGGCTCGAATTTCACCATGTGGCTCGGGAAAACAATCAGGCGGCGGATATCCTCGCCCACATCGGCGCCAAACGCGATGCGGTCCCCCCAACATATTTTTGGAGAGGCTGTTCAAGCCATCCGTAGTATGGGAAGGGGACACTGGTAACAACAGCCCGGACCTGGCCAAAATACCCGATACCGAACACTCTAACACAATCGGAGGCTCCGCCACCGAAATAACACCTTCAGCCCACGTAATAATGGCCATCATTGCCCCGTGGACAGAACCATTCCTGGCCTACCTAACTAGATAGGAACTTCCGGAGGACCAAAATGAGGCACGCTGCATAGTGCGGCGATCCAAGGCCTACAGGGTCCATGAGGGAGAATTGTACAAAAAAAGCACTACCGGAGTCCTTCAAAGGTGCATCTCCGAAGAGGAAGGGTGGAACCTTTTGGCAGAAATTCACGCCGGACTCGGCGGTCACCACGCCGCAGCCCGGGCTCTTGTAAGCAAGGCCTTTCGTATAGGATTCTATTAGCCAACGGCCCGGGCAGATGCACAGGACTTGGTCCAACGTTGCGCCGGTTGCCAGCTCTTTGCAAATCAAAGCCACATGCCACCCACCGCCCTCCAAATAATCCCCATTACGTGGCCCTTTGTCTGGGGGCTCGACATGGTTGGACCCCTTAAAGGGGGAACCCACAAGAAAAAATACTTACTGGTCATGGTGGATAAATTCACCAAATGGATAGATGCCAAACCTGTTAAAACAGCCGAATCCGGACCGGTGATAGACTTCATATCCGGGGTCGTACACCGTTATGGCGTCCCCCACAACATCATCACTGACAACGGCACGAACTTCACGACCAATGAGGTAAAATTTTGGTGCAGGAAAATGGGCATCAAGCTCGATTATGCCTTAGTCTATCACCCACAAACCAACGGCCAAGTTGAGCGAGCAAACGGTCTTATAATGAGCGGCATTAAACCCAGATTAGTGCGTTCCTTAACGGAGTCTAACACGCACTGGGTAGAGGAGCTCGACTCCGTAATCTGGGGGCTACAGACCACGCCGAATCGTAGTACCGGATATACACCCTTCTTTATGGTGTACGGTGCAGAGGCAGTTTTTCCCTATGACATAATTCATGACTCACCTCGAGTGTGCATGTACGAAGAAAGAGAAGCCGAGCTCGATCGGCAGGACAGTCTGGACACCCCGGAGGAGGAGCGCGACGTAGCAAAAGCCCATTCCGCATTTTATCAGCAACAGGCTCGCAGATACCAAAGCAGAGAAGTACGGGCCAAAACTTATAACGTTGGTGAACTAGTTCTACGCCTGCCGGATAAGAAAAAGAACAAGCTCAAGCCCAAATGGGAAGGTCCCTTCATTATTGACCAAGTTCTGACCGGTGGAGCATACCGACTGCGGGATGCATCGACTAATCGACTCGAGCCGAACCCATGGAACGCAGCCAGGCTCCGAAGATTCTACGCCTAGCGCCGGACTTTATGTTCGTCCCCTTCCCTTGTCTATTTTTTGCATATACATTATCTGTCTTGTTTTTCTTTCTTTCTTTTACTCTTTCTCTAGGCCTTCAAGGGCCAACTTGTGCCTCGCTTGCACATTATAGATGCGCTAGCTGCACTCATCATACCTGGGGGCTTCTTTCACAGAAGCTTAAATTATTTATCTGGGCCTCATGCCCCACACATGTGTTATTCTTCCGCATGTACCTTTTTTCGCCATTATATGCATCGATATGACTTAAGTTTTGGCCAAGCTGGGTTGCCTGGCTCTTGTGTTTATGCCCTACGTTCCCATTAATTCGGCTAGGGCTTAAGGGGAGCACCTCTGCGATTGTTACTACCGGATCAGCCGGATGTGTACCTCAGACTGGGTGAAGCCGAAAGCTAGCGTTCTTAAGGGAATATTTGGTCGGTGAACAAAAGATGATTTTTACTTATTTTCCATATGGGCCCCCAGATGTTCTTTCCTGCGTTTCCTATCGCAGTCCAGACATGCACTTTAGGGCATGCGTACCCAGGGAAAGGAACCCTTAACGGAACTATTCTCCCTGGAAGATGTTTCTTACTACCCATGTAATATAACATAACTAGTTGGGCACTTGTCTGTTCAAGCAGTAATGACCCCTACGCCTGGTCTCCACGCATACCCCAGTTCTTATATAACTGGGTGGGTATTCGGATACACTCCGGACTATCGGGTCCCGAGGTTGAAGCGAAAAGGTCCGCCATGACAAATGATCTACAATCCGGCTAGAAGGCATTATACATGTCACTTTAATTACATAGTCATGCAGACTGACTAAATTCCTCTTCTATATCATCCAACAGGCGGTCTAGCTTACAATCCTGTTGGGAATACTTTGCGGCTAAGTCTACTTTCCCATAAACTAAGCTAACAGGAATCTCTTTCCCGTCGGGCCCCACAGGTCCGACCTCGGCCATGTGATTTGGGTCAGCCTTGGTATACCGCGTCTTCACCATGGCCCAGGCCTCCCTGGCACCTTGACGGCAGGCCGATATCTTCCATAATCGGAAGCACCGCCGTGCTCCTTTGAGCTTCTTTGTAAGCTCTACAACACCTTTCGGCAAGGAGACGGAGGGCCATAAGGCCTGGGCAATACCTTGCATCACCTGCCGAACTTGTTCATGCAGTTGTGAGAGCTCGGATAGAAGATCACCCGCAGACCCGGGCATTTCCTCCGCGGGACGACCCATTAGCATACCTACAGACATAACGCTGTTAGTCGACTTCTTCGCCGAATTCCTTCCAAGGGATTCGTTCAAGCACTTACTGAAAACGCCGCGTCGAAGCCGCTTATTCTCCTTCTCGGAGTCGGCAAGCTGGGCTCGAACGTCTTTTAGTTCCATGCTCAGCTTAGTATTGGCGTCTTGGAGATCGTTTTTCTCCCGCCTCACCTGAGTCAGCATGCGCTCGCCAGCCTGTAGCTGTCGCACAACGTGTTGGTTCTCCGGATTTCCTCCGGATTCATCTGCAACATCTATTGTTAGATCTACAGCCACGCCGCACACTATATGGTAACCATCATTCTTTAAAGTGAATATTACCAGCGGGAGACTTTTTCGGTTCCTGCAATGCGGCAACAGCGGCCCGCAGTTGGGTCTTGCATTCCTCCAGCTCCTATGATAGCCTAGTATTCTTCTCTGTAAGAACCTGCACAATAAAGATGATCCTTAAATCAGTTCTGCTAACTGTTTCAAGTCTCAGGGGCTACTGATACATATAAATCGTCAGAATTACTCACCTGTACATCCTTTACATATTGATTCGTGGCTCTGGCTAGACCATCTTAAGCAGCACGGAGGTACGCCTCTCCGGAATTGAAGGCATCAAATGCCTCTGGTGAGAAACAAGCGTCACGGAGTATGGCCCGATGACGCCTATGATTCATGGCGCTTTCCACTTCTGAGTTTGTAGCAGATAATCTATCCGCATCCTATGTAGGGGGATTATCCGGCGCCTGCCCCATATCGGCTTCTGCCTCTATGTCCGGTCCTAGCGTCCGACTGGTGGAAGCGTGATTGGCAACATCGCCGGACATATTCCAGCGAGCGTTTTTTCTGTTAAAGAAACACGGGCATCATTACATTTTGAGAAACATGACAACCACAGAGCGGGGTTTTTCGTTATACCTTTGCGCCGGCGTCTCCGTCCTGACCGCCTTCCTTTTTAGCCTACCCGGCCTCGGTGCCTCTTGTTGGCGAGTTGCTGCGGGTTCGGCAGGGCGTCCCAAATGCCTTCCCTGTAAAAAAAATGCCATGTGTATATGGTGGGTGAAGTGTCTAAAAGGGGATCCTAGTTTTTTGGAGTTGGGATTTTTTGATTTTTCTTACATGCGACGCAGGGAGCAGTCCGGGATAGTCGGCCGTAATGGCCACCATGGCGTCATCGCAGCTTAACTGACAGAACTACCGGTCTATAAGCTCCACAAAGATAACCGGATCTTCTTCAAGTCCGGAGTCGAGGGCCCGGTCAGGATCCTCTAGTTGTAGAGAGGGCTGCTGACCTCCTTTACGGCTTTTCGCAGTTCCTGCCGCAAAGTGGCAAGGTGAATACTTATAGCAAAAAATGCGGGGAAAATGGGAGTAAGGGGATATAACTTACCCAGCTTGGAGGATTGTACATGGAGAATCCATCCCGTGGCTTAATGCGGGTGAACTCCTCTTCCTCTCCCTTGAACAGTTCGGATAGAATTTTTGCTAAAGCAGCAGCATTGTCCGGACCCTTACGCCCGTAGCGGGTGGCATCATCCGCCCCGTTAAAACACCACAAGGGGTGCCCATGATATTGAAGTGTCTGCACTCCCCGCATTATGCAAATCGACATAACTTCGATTACTGCCAATCCTAATTGAGCCAGTGCTTTGATCCGGTTCATCAGATAGAGGACTTCTCCGTTGTCTTCCACCTGGGGGCTCCGTGGGCGCCAACTTCGACATTTCTTCAGGGGAGCATTGTTGAACTCAGGAAGACCCCACCGAACAGGGTCCGGAAGGGGAACATCCTCCATATAAAACCATTTTGAAGGCCAGTCTTCGGACGACTTCTTCGGGGTACCGGACAGGTATCCGGTATCGGTGATGCGCCATATTTCGGCTCCACCCACTTGGTAAAGTGACCCCCTCTATGTGCGGGGACGAGGCAAAATAGCCTTTTCCACAGCTCGAAGTGAGCCTCGCAGCCCAGGAACAACTCGCAGAGAGCAACATAGCCGGCAATATGTAGAATGGAGGCAGGGGTGAAATTGTGTAATTGGAGGTCGTAGAACTCCAGGATCCCGCGGAGGAACGGATGAATCGGAAATCCGAGTCCCCTCAATAGATAGGGGACAAGGCATACCCGCTCCCCCGTAGAGGGGCTGGGGAAGCTCTCCGCTTGCTCCCCGCCATTGTAGGTGGCGAGCCCGGCTCGGACGGGCACCATATACACCGGAGGGAGAAATCCCTTGGTCTGCAGTTCAACCAATCGACTGTGTGGGACTGAACACCTCTCCCAATCACCGGGCTTAGGGCTACGGGGGCGGGAAGAGGAGCTGCAGAGGTCGGCCATGTTGGAATGGATCTTTCCGAAACGCGCTTTGATGGATTCTCGCTGGGGGGAGGATGGTATGGGTCAGATCTAAGAATCCCCATCCCTTTAATAGACAATTTATTTATCTGGCTAGGGGGCGAATGCAAAAACGCCCTGGCGCCTCGTATTCATTCGACACGTGGGAGATAGCCCTTATTGGGCACAGAAGCCAAGAGGTTCAACATTTATGGGGCCGGACACTGCTTACGAACACCTGAAAACTGGAGAAGAACCCGCCTAGCAATGCCGAAGACAATACTGCATGCCAGACTCATCGTCATTGAAGCCTGGTTCGGGGGCTACTAAGGGAGTCCTGGATTAGGGGGTCTCTGGACAGCCGGACTCTATCCTTTGGCCGGACTATTGGACTATGAAGATACAAGATTGAAGACTTCATCTCGTGTCCGGATGGGACTTTACTTGGCGTGGAAGGCAAGCTAGGCAATACGGATATGTATATCTCCTCCTTTGTAACCGACCTTGTGTAACCCTAGCCCCCACTTGTGTCTATATAAACCGGAGGGTTTTAGTCCGTAGGACAACATACAATCATACCATAGGCTAGCTTTTAGGGTTTAGCCTCTCCGATCTCGTGGTAGATCAACTCTTGTAATACTCATATCATCAAGAATAAATCAAGCGGGACATAGGGTTTTACCTCCATCAAGAGGGCCCGAACCTGGGTAAAACATCGTGTCCCCTGACTCCTGTTACCATCCACCTTAGACGCACAGTTCGGGACCCCCTACCTGAGATCCGCCGGTTTTGACACCGACACCCGTACTACCTAAGTGGGGGCAGAAGCCGGCGACTGGCCAACTCTCAGATTTCATACAACACGGCCACACAGGAGGTGAATTTTTTTAAATAACAAACATTATATTACATAATGAGTTCGTTTCATCATACAAGGAAAAGACAACATGAATATATTCATTCGAAAATAATGTCTTGCGCACATTGCGTCGCCACAATACGAGACCCCTCTAGGATGTCTTCAAAATACCGCTCGGGCGTGCGGTGCTCCTTGCCCTATGGCGGTCCCCAGATCGTAAGTTTGACGGCGTCCATCTTCGCCCACCACACCTTGACACGGGCGAAGGCCATGCACGCACCCTCGATGCAGACCGACCGCTTGACGACGTCCAGCTGAGTGCAGGCATTCACCAGCCGCTTCACGAGCCCGAAGTAGCTGCCGGGCATAGCTTCGGCAGACCACAACCAGATTATTAAATCCTTCATGGCCAGTTCGGCCACCCTATGCAGCTCGACTAGTTGTTTTAGCTGGTCGCTAAAAGGCACTGGATGTTCTGGCGCAAGATATTGCGACCAGAACAGCTTCTCCGTTGAGCTCCCTTCTTCGGCTCGGAAGAACTCCGCAGCGTCCGACACACTGCGGGGCAGATCTGCAAACGCCCCTGGAGAACTCCGAATCCGGGTTAGTAAGATATACTTCTTCTTCACTGCTACCTCTTGAGCTTGCGTTGGATTTCCTCGAAGAGGAAAGGATGATGCAACAGAGTAGCGTAAGTATTTCCCTCAATTTTTGAGAACCAAGGTATCAATCCAGTATGAGGCCACGCTCAAGTCCCTCGTACCTGCACAAAACGATAGCTACTCGCAACCAACACGATTAGGGGTTGTCAATCCCTTCATGATCACTTACGAGAGTGAGATGTGATAGATATAATATTTTTGGTATTTTTGTTATAAAGATGCAAAGTAAAAATAAAAGGCAAAGTAAAAAAGCAAAGCAAGATTAAAGTAATGGAGATTGATATGATGAGAATAGACCCGGGGGCCATAGGTTTCACTAGTGGCTTCTCTCAAGAGCATAAGTATTCTACGGTGGGTGAACAAATTACTGTTGAGCAATTGACAGAATTGAGCATAGATATGAGAATATCTAGGTATGATCATGTATATAGGCATCACGTCCGTGACAAGTAGACCGAAACGATTCTGCATCTACTACTATAAATTCACTCATCGACCGCTATCCAACATGCATCTAGAGTATTAAGTTAAAAACAGAGTAACGCTTTAAGCAAGATGACATGTTGTAGAGAGATAAATTCATGCAATATGAAATAAACCCCATCTTGTTACCCTCGATGGCAACGATGCAATACGTGCCTTGCTGCCCCTTCTGTCACTGGGAAAGGACACCGCAAGATCGAACCCAAAGCTAAGCACTTCTCCCATGGCAAGAACTACCAATCTAGTTGGCCAAACCAAACGGATAATTCAAAGAGACTTGCAAAGATAACCAATCATACATAAAAGAATTCAGAGAAGATTCAAATATTATTCATAGATAGACTTGATCATAAATCCACAATTCATCGGTCTCAACAAACACACCGCAAAAAGAAGATTACATCGAATAGATCTCCATAAGAGAGGGGGAGAACTTTGTATTGAGATTCAAAGAGAGAGAAGAAGCCATCTAGTTACTAACTATGGACCCGAAGGTCTGAGGTAAACTACTCACACTTCATCGGAGAGGCTATGATGATGTAGAAGCCCTCCGTGATGACGGCCCTCTTCCGGCGGAGCTCTGGAACAGGCCCCAAGATGGGATCTCGTGGATACAGAAAGTTGCGACGGTGGAATTAGGTTTTTTGCTCCTGTTCTGATCATTTGGGAGTACGTAGGTATATATAGGAGGAAGGAGTACGTCGGTGGAGCTCCGAGGGGCCCACGAGGCAGGGCGGCGCGCCCTAGGGGGGCGCCCCCCACCCTCGTGACCGCCTCTTTTGTTCCTTGGAGCAGGGTCCAAGTCTCCTGGATCACGTTCGGTGAGAAAATCACGTTCCCGAAGATTTTATTCCGTTTGGACTCCGTTTGATATTCCCTTTCTTCGAAACACTCAAATAGGCAAAAAAACAGCAATTCTGGGCTGGGCCTCCGGTTAATAGGTTAGTCCCAAAAGTAATATAAAAGTGGAAAATAAAGCCTAATATAGTCCAAAATAGTAGATAATATAGCATGGAGCAATCAAAAATTATAGATACGTTGGAGACGTATCAGACATCCCCAAGCTTAATTCCTGCTCGTCCTCAAGTAGGTAAATGATAAAAAGAGAATTTTTGATGCGGAGTGCTACTTGGCATAATTTCAATGCAAATCTTCTTAATTGTGATATGAATATTCAGATTAGAAAGATTCAAGACAAAAGTTTATATTGACATAAAAATAATAATACTTCAAGCATACTAACAAAGCAATTATGTCTTCTCAAAATAACATGGCCAAAGAAAGTTATCCCTACAAAATCATATAGTCTAGCTATGCTCTATCTTCACCACACAAAATATTTAAATCATGCACAACCCCGATGACAAGCCAAGCAATTGTTTCATACTCTAACTTCTTCAAAACTTTTTCAATCTTCACGCAATACATGAGCATGAGCCATGGACATAGCACTATAGGTGGAATAGAATGGTGGTTGTGGAGAAGACAAAAAGGGAGAAGATAGTATCACATCAACTAGGCGTATCAACAGGCTATGGAGATGCCCATCAATAGATATCAATGTGAGTGAGTAAGGATTGCCATGCAACGGATGCACTAGAGCTATAAGTATATGAGCTCAAAAAGAAACTAAGTGGGTGTGCATCCAACTTGCTTGCTCATGAAGACCTAGGGCAATTTGAGGAAGCCCGTCATTGGAATATACAAGCCAAGTTCTATAATGAAAGATTCCCACTAGTATATGAAAGTGATAACATGAGAGATTCTCTACTATGAAGATCATGGTGCTACTTTGAAGCACAAGTGTGGTAAAAGGATAGTAACATTGTCCTTTCTCTCTTTTTCTCTCATTTTTAAATTTTTTTTATTTGGGCCTTTTATATTCTTTTTTATGGCCTCTCCTTTTTTATTTGGGCTTCTTTGGCCTCTTTTTTTTTGTCCGGAGTCTCATCCCGACTTGTGGGGGAATCATAGTCTCCATCATCCTTTCCTCACTGGGACAATGCTCTAATAATGATGATCATCACACTTTTATTTTTCTTGCAACTCAACAATTACAACTTGATACTTAGAACAAAATATGACTCTATATGAATGACTCCAGCGGTGTACCGGGATATGCAATATGACAATGATGGAGTGTGTCATAATAAATGGAACGGTGGAAGTTGCACGACAATATATCTCGGAATGGCTATGGAAATGCCATAATAGGTAGGTATGGTGGCTGTTTTGAGGAAGGTATATGGTGGGTGTATGATACCGGCGAAAGGTGCGCGGTATTTAGAGAGGCTAGCAAAGGTGGAAGGGTGAGAGTGCGTATAATCCATGGACTCAACGTTAGTCATAAAGAACTCATATACTTATTGCAAAAATCTAGAAGTTATCAAAGCAAAGTATTACGTGCATGCTCCTAGGGGGATAGATTGATAGGAAAAGACCATCGCTCGTCTCCGACCACCACTCATAAGGAAGACAATCAATAAATAAATCATGCTCTGACTTCATCACATAACGGTTCACCATATGTGCATGCTACGGGAATCACAAACTTCAATATAAGTATTCCTTAAATTCACAACAACTCAAATAGAATGACTTTAATATTATCGCCTCCATATCTCAAAACAATTATCATGCTTCAATCTTTTCTTAGTATTCAACACACTCAAAAGAAAGTTTCACAAATCTTGAATACCAAGCATATTATTATTAAGAAAATTACCATGCTATTTAGAGACTCTCAAAATAATTTAAGTGAAGCATGAGAGATCACTAGTTTATTTAAAACAAATCCACCACCGTGCTCTAAAAGATCTAAGTGAAGCATATAGAGCAAAATTACATAGCTCAAAAGATATAAGTGAAGCACATAGAGCAAAACTACTTAGCTCAAAAGATATAAGTGAAGCACATAGAGTATTCTATCAAATTTTAATTCATGTATGGCTCTCTCAAAAGGTGTGTGCAGAAAGGATGATTGTGGCACGCTAACAAACAAAGACACAAATAATACAAGACGCTCCAAGCAAAACACATATCATGTTGGTGAATAAAAATATAGCCCCAAGTAAAGTTACCGATAGAAGTAGACGAAAGAGGGGATGCCTTCCGGCGCATCCCCAAGCTTTGGCTTTTAGGTGTCCTTGTATTATCTTGGGGTTGCCATGTGCATCCCCAAGCTTAGGCTCTTTCCACTCCTTGTTCCATAATCCATCAAATCCTTACCCAAAACTTGAAAACTTCACAACACAAAACTTAAGGCAGAAAACTCGTGAGCTCCGTTAGCGAAAGAAAACAAAAGACCACTTCAAGGTACTGTAATGAACTCATTCTTTATTTATATTTTTGTTAACCCTACTTTATTCCAACTTATCTATGGATTATAAACTATTTTACTAGCCATAGATTCATCAAAATAAGCAAACAACACACGAAAAACAGAATCTATCAAAAACAGAACAGTCTGTGGTAATCTATAGCTAGCGCAAGATCTGGAACCCCAAAAATTCTAAAATAAATTTCTGGACGTGAGGAATTTATATATTAATCATCTTAAAAAAGAATTAACTATATATCACTCTCCAAATAAAAATGACAGCAGTTCTCGTGAGTGCTAAAGTTTCTGTTTTTTACAGCAAGTTCAACAAGACTTTCCCCAAGTCTTCCCAACGGTTCTACTTGGCACAAACACTAATTAAACACAAAAACACAACCAAAACAGAGGCTAAATAATTTATTTATTACTAAACAGGATAAAAAAGCAAGGAATAAAAATAAAATTGGGTTGCCTCCCAACAAGCGCTATCATTTAACGCCCCTAGCTAGGCATAACAAGCAAAGATAGATCTAGGTATTGCCATCTTTGGTAGGCAATCCATAAGCGGCTCTCATGATAGTTTCATATGGAAATTTTATTTTATTTCTTGGAAAGTGTTCCATGCCCTTTTTTAATGGAAATTGAAATCTAATATTCCCTTCCGTCATATCAATAATCGCACCAACCGTTCTAAGGAAAGGTCTACCAAGAATAATAGGGCAAGAAGGATTGCAATCTATATCAAGAACAATGAAATCTACGGGCACATAATTCCTATTTGCAAAAATAATAACATCATTAATTCTTCCCATAGGTTTCTTAATAGTAGAATCTGCAAGAAGCAAGTTTAGAGAGCAATCATCAAAATTACGGAAATCTAGCAAATCACACAAAGTTTTGGGGATAGTGGAGACACTAGCACCCAAATCACACAAAGCATAAAACTCATGATCTTTAATTTTAATTTTAATAGTTGGTTCCCACTCATCATAGAGTTTTCTAGGGATAGAAACTTTCAACTCAAGTTTTTCTTCATAAGATTGCATCAAGGCATCAACAATATGTTCGGTGAAGGCTTTATTTTGACTATAAGCATGTGGAGAATTTAGCACGGATTGCAACAAGGAAATACAATCAATTCAAGAGCAACTTTCATAATTAAGTTCCTTGAAATCCAATATAGTGGGTTTAGCAACATCTAGATTTTTATTTCTTTCAATCCCACTTTCATCAATTTCATCATAAAGATCTAAATACTCCGAATTTTTAGAACGCCTTCTAGGTAAAGGAAGATCATATTCAGTTTCATCAAGATTCATATTGCAAAACAAAGATTCAATAGGAGACACATCAATAACTTTTAGATCTTCATCTTGATTTTCATAGGAATTGGAAGAAGACGCTTTAATAAAGGCATCTTTGGTAGCACGCATCCTAGCGGTTCTTTCCTTGCACTCATCAATGGAAATTCTCATGGATTTGAGAGACTCATTGATATCATGCTTAGGAGGAATAGATCTAAGCTTTAAAGAATCAACCTCGAGAGAAATTCTATCAACGTTCCTAGCCAAATCATCAACTTTAAGCAATTTCTCTTCAAGCAAAGCATTAAAATTCTTTTGTGAATTCATAAAATCTTTAACACTATTCTCAAATTCAGAGGGCATCTTGTTATAATTTCCATAAGAGTTGTTGTAGGAATTCCCATAATTATTAGAAGGATTACTAGGATATGGCCTAGGATTAAAATTCCCTCTATAAGCGTTGTTACCAAAATTATTCCTATCAACAAAATTCACATCCATATATTCATTGTTATTCTCAATCAAAGTAGACAAAGGCATATCATTAAGATCAGAAGAAACACTCTTACTAGCAAATAATTTCATAAGTTCATCCATCTTTCCACTCAACACATTGATTTCTTCTATCGCATGCACTTTTTTATTAGAAGTTATTTCAGTATGCCATTGAGAATAATTAACCATAATATTATCTAGGAGTTTAGTAGCATCTCCTAAAGTGATTTCCATAAAAGTACCTCCCGCGGCCGAATCTAAAAGATTTCTAGAAGCAAAATTCAATCCGGCATAAAATTCTTGTATAATCATCCACAAATTCAAACCATGAGTAGGGCAATTACGTATCATTAATTTCATTCTCTCCCAAGCTTGTGCAACATGTTCATGATCAAGTTGTTTAAAGTTCATAATATCGTTTCTAAGAGAGATGATCTTAGCGGGAGGGAAATACTTAGAGATAAAAGCATCTTTGCACTTGTTCCAGGAATCAATACTATTTTTAGGCAAAGACGGAAACCAAGCTTTAGCATGATCTCTAAGCGAAAAAGGAAATAGCTTCAATTTAAATACATCATTATCGACATCTCTTTTCTTTTGCATATCACATAAATCAACGAAGATATTCAGATGAGTAGCGCCATCTTCACTAGGAAGGCCGGTGAATTGATCTTTCATAACAAGATTCAACAAAGCAGCGTTGATTTCACAAGATTCAGTATTGGCAAGAGGAGCAATCGGAGTGCTAAGGAAATCACTATTATTGGTATTGGTGAAGTCACAGAATTTGGTAGTATCTTGAGCCATCGCGACAAACAAGCAAACAAACTAGCACATGAGCAAACAAGGGCAAACGGGCAAAAGAGGCAAATAGAGAGGGAGGATAGAGAGAGAGGGCGAATAAAACGGCAAGGGTGAAGTGGGGGAGAGGAAAACAAGAGGCAAATGGCAAATAATGTAATGCGAGAGATAGGGATTGTGATGGGTACTTGGTATGTTGACTTTTTGCGTAGACTCCCCGGCAACGGCACCAGAAATTCTTCTTGCTACCTCTTGAGCTTGCGTTGGATTTCCCCGAAGAGGAAAGGATGATGCAGCAGAGTAGCGTAAGTATTTCCCTCAATTTTTGAGAACCAAGGTATCAATCTAGTAGGAGGCCACGCTCAAGTCCCTCGTACCTGCACAAAACGATAGATACTCGCAACCAACACGATTAGGGGTTGTCAATCCCTTCACGATCACTTACGATAGTGAGATCTGATAGATATAATATTTTTTGTATTTTTGGTATAAAGATGCAAAGTAAAAATAAAAGGCAAAGTAAAAAAGCAAAGCAAGATTAAAGTAATGGAGATTGATATGATGAGAATAGACGCGGGGGCCATAGGTTTCACTAGTGGCTTCTCTCAAGAGCATAAGTATTCTACGGTGGGTGAACAAATTACTATTGAGCAATTGACAGAATTGAGCATGGTTATGAGAATATCTAGGTATGATCATGTATATAGGCATCACGTCCGTGACAAGTAGACCGAAACGATTCTGCATCTACTACTATTACTCCACTCATCGACCACTATCCAGCATGCATCTAGAGTATTAAGTTAAAAACAGAGTAACGCTTTAAGCAAGATGACATGATGTAGAGAGATAAATTCATGCAATATGAAATAAACCCCATCTTGTTATCCTCGATGGCAACGATGCAATACGTGCCTTGCTGCCCCTTCTGTCACTGGGAAAGGACACCGCAAGATCGAACCCAAAGCTAAGCACTTCTCCCATGGCAAGAACTACCAATCTAGTTGGCCAAACCAAACGGATAATTCGAAGAGACTTGCAAAGATAACCAATCATACATAAAAGAATTCAGAGAAGATTCAAATATTATTCATAGATAGACTTGATCATAAATCCACAATTCATCGGTCTCAACAAACACACCGCAAAAAGAAGATTACATCGAATAGATCTCCACAAGAGAGGGGGAGAACTTTGTATTGAGATTCAAAGAGAGAGAAGAAGACATCTAGCTACTAACTATGGACCCGAAGGTCTGAGGTAAACTACTCACACTTCATCGGAGAGGCTATGATGATGTAGAAGCCCTCCGTGATGACGAACCTCTTCCGGTGGAGCTCCGGAACAGGCCCCAAGATGGGATCTCATGGATACAGAAAGTTGCGGCGGTGGAATTAGGTTTTTGGCTCCTGTTCTGATTGTTTGGGGGTACGTAGGTATATATAGGAGGAAGGAGTACGTCGGTGGAGCTCCGAGGGGCCCATGAGGCAGGGGGCGCGCCCTAGGGAGGGCGCCCCCCACCCTCATGACCGCCTCTTTTGTTCCTTGGAGCAGGGTCCAAGTCTCCTGGATCACGTTCGGTGAGAAAATCACGTTCCCGAAGGTTTTATTCCGTTTGGACTCCGTTTGATATTCCGTTTGTTCGAAACACTTAAATAGGCAAAAAAATAGCAATTCTGGGTTGGGCCTCCGGTTAATAGGTTAGTCCCAAAAGTAATATAAAAGTGGAAAATAAAGCCTAATATAGTCCAAAACAGTAGATAATATAGCATGGAGCAATCAAAAATTATAGATACGTTGGAGATGTATCATTCACATACTTGCTTTGCATACTAAACGCCTTACCTGCCGTGATTTTCCTGGCCTCATGGATCTCTAGAGGACGCCCTGGGCCTCAACCCGGGCCTCTTCCGCGCTTTGGCGAGCCTTAGCGAGTTTGGTCTCTCGAGCCGAAACATCGCGCTCCAAGGATTCGCATTTCTTCACTGCATCCTGGAGCTCTTGCTGGACCTCATCAAGCCTGGCCTCATGCTTCTCATGGGCAGCTTTTTCCTTGACAGCTCTCTCCTCGGCCTCGGCCAGGGCTTGTTTAAGGACCTCGACCTCGGTCGCCGCTCCTACACATATGATGGCACTACGGTCAATACGCATCATTTATTCTTTCCGAATATACAGCAAGTCATTACATACCTTGCTTGTCTTCTAGTTGCTTCCTCGCTTGGCCGAGCTCCTCCTCGGCCCGCTCCAGTCTCTGCTTTAGTCCGGAGACTTCGGCAGTGTGTGAGGTCGTGGCCAACAATGATGCCTGCTTACTCATATAAGACATATTTAGTTAGTTTCCTGTGAAAATAAATTGATCCTCCGTCTAGCTCTTCTTTCCGAACACCGGACAGTGTCTCGGGGGCTACTGTCTATATTAGGACCTTTTCTTTTGCGTCGCTTACCTCAAAGCCTGTCAGCAGGCTGCCGCAGGCTTCGGTCGGTCCTCTTTTGACAGACTGAACCCTCTCAATCACTGTAACCATAAGGATACAGTGTTCATCCACAATGGAAGCGCTTCATAGCGCTTCCAGCAGATTATCCGGTGCCTCTGGTTGGACAGAGGTCACCGGCGAAATAGGCACACCCCCTTCTTTCGAAGGAGGTTGCTTGCCGGATTCCGGAGCCGTATAGGTCTCCAGACTTGTATTCGGCTGGGGGACGAATTGAGCAAGGCCCCCATCCACAGTCGCCATGGGGGTCTGCTCCCCCATGTGTCCAATAGCCGATGTTCCGCCCTCAGGTGTCACCCTGGCGGCCTCCTGAGCCTCTCCCTGGCCTGGGAAGGTCCTTTGGGACAACACCTCGTCGTCGCCCTTGGCCGTGGGAGAGTGAGCGGCCGGCGGTGACTCGCTGGCCATTGCCTTCGAATCCAACGAACCTCTTGATGAGGATCGCTGGGAGCTGTCATGGGCCGGACTGCAATGGCATCATTTAAACATATTAATATCATGAAGCAAGAGAGGCCAGATGTATGGACGTATGTGGTTTTTTAGTACTTATGACGCGGCTAGAGGCTTGTTTCAAGGGCGCCGCTCCGGGCTGTTGTTGACGTCCCACGTGGAGTTACCCGCAGGGGGACCCTTCCCCCTCTTGGGAGCCTCCGCCTCCAGATTTATGGAGGCCTCCCTCTTCTTCCTCCCCCCATTAGGGGGAGAGGTGCTTTCTTCCTCCTCCTCGTCATCGTCTTCGGCGGCGGAGGAGAGAGTCTTGTCTTCGGACGACACGTCCGAAGCTCCCTTGCGGCGGAGGCCACTCCGGACCCCCTTGGACTTCTTCTTGGTCTTCTTCTCTGGCGCCTTATAGGGCGCCGACACCAGCATCTTCGCCGGTAGCGGGATGACTGGTTCCTCGGGCAGCGGAGCTAAACAGTGAAACCGCTCCGCCCTTTCCGTCCATACCTGAAAAAACAATAATAATAAAGTTTAGATATCCTCCTTGAAACAAGCAAGTAGAGGATGTGCCTTGATACGTGAAAGACTTACCGCATTGGCATGATGGGTAATATCATGCATGCGGTCCGAGTCCATGGCTGGTGGCATCTCGTTGCCTTTGAAGAGAAACTTCCAGGCATCTTCATGAGTGGTTCCTAAGAGCCTTTCCAATGGTTGGTGCTTCTTCGGATCAAATTCCCATAAGGGGCAGGTTCGGCTTTGGCATGGGAGGACCCGGCGTACCAGCATCACTTGGATTACGTCGACGAGATTGATGTCTTTATCCACCATGCTTTGGATGCGCGTTTGCAGCGCTATCAGCTCGTCCGACGAAGACCAATTTTGGCCCTTCTCTATCCAGGAGGTGAGCCGCATTGGAGCCCCGGACTTGAATTCGGAAGCCGCGGCCCAGGTGGTGTCGCGGGGCTCTGTGATATAGAACCACAGTTTCTGCCACTCCTTGGCGGTCTCCACAAAAGTAGCCTTGGGCCATGTTACATTGGGAATCTTGCTCACCATGGCGCCTCCGCACTCCGCGTCCTGGCCATACACCACCTTCGGCTTCACATTGAAGATCTTGAGTCACAGTCCGAAGTAGGGTTGGATGCAGAGGAAGGCCTCGCACACAACAATGAATGCCGAGATGTTGAGGAAAGAGTTCGGGGCTAGGTTATGGAAATCTAGCCCATAATAGAACATAAGCCCGCGGATGAAAGGGTGGAGAGGAGACCCTAACCCGTGGAGGAAATGAGGGATGAACACCACCCTCTCGTTGGGCTTCGGGGTGGGGACGATTTGCCCCTTGGCCGGAAGCCGGTGGGCGATTTCTTTTGCCAGATACCCGGCCTCCCGAAGCTTGGTGATGTCCTTCTCCCTAACGGAGGAGGCCATCCACTTGCCTTGCCCTCCAGATCTGGACATGGTTGAGTGCTTCCTTGGGGCGGAAAGAATGAGGACTTGGGTGCTGGAGCTCGAGAATGGAAGGGCAGAAGAAGAGAGAAGGCGTGGGTGAAGAAAAGGGAATCATTATCTCCTTATAAAGGCAGTGAATATCAAGCACCTCCCCACTCGCCTTAAAACTCGCCTATTCCCAAGGGTTGTGTAAACGGCACGGTTAGATTACCCATGTCCGTATTGATGAGGATCCCGCAATAAGGGGACACGATCTCTGCTTTGACAAGACGTGCCTATAAAACCGCGTCTCGAAACATGGAACGGCAGACGGAAAATGGTTCGAAATGATGACCAAGCAGACATGATGTCACATTATAAAAAGTTGTCAGCGGATTGGACTTGTGCAACATTATATTCTCTACGGTTGTGTGTGGTACTTGTGTTGCAGATCCAGACACGTTCATTGCGTCCGAAGACTTTATTTGAGTATTCGTAGAGGGGAACCCGCCTTGCAATGCCGAAGACAATCTGCGCGCTGGACACCTCGTCATTGAAGCCTGGTTCAGGGGCTACTTAGGGAGTCCTGGACTAAGGGGTCATCGGGGGTCCGGCCTATTGGACATGGGCCGGACTGATGGGCTGTGAAGATAATGAGACCAAAGACTCTACCCGTGTTCGGATGGGACTCTCCATGGCGTGGAAGGCAAGCTTGGTGCCCAAATATGAAGATTCCTTTCTCTATAACCGACCTTATGTAACCCTAGATCCCTCCGGTGTCTATATAAACCGGAGGGCTAGGTCCGTAGACATATCCTCATAATCATAGTCAGACAGGCTAGACTCTTAGGGTTTAGCCATTACGATCTCGTGGTAGATCAACTCTTGTAATACTCATATTCATCAAGATCAATCAAGCAGGAAGTAGGGTATTACCTCCATAGAGAGGGCCCGAACCTGGGTAAACATTGTGTCCACTGTCTCCTGTTACCATCGACCTTAGACACACAGTTCGGGACCCCCTACCTGAGATCTGCCGGTTTTGACACCGACATCATGCACCGGATCTTCCGCAACACTCTTTTCCCTCGCATAGGCAACAAGGACAAGGTGCATTCCTATCTCGTGGATATGATGCTCATTTGTGAGGAAGCTCGTCTCAAACTACCTGGACAACTTGATGTCTTTCATATCATGTGGTGCGAGCTTTAGTTTGCTGTGTTTCATCGTAAGGTGCCCATCTATGGACCTTACTTGCACCTCTTGATCTCGAAGACTTGGGAGAAGCTATTTCCGGGTGAAGAGTTTCTTGCTCCCAACTGGATTCGCCATGAGCCTATCAAGCTACGCATCAAGAGCAAGTGGGCTAATACCACGACCGGGCTGAGGCTGAGGCTACACGGATGGATGTTGATGAGGATGAGTTTGAGGAGAAGGCTGAGGACAGTTCTGAGGGGTACACTCCTCCATCTACGGAGCCATCTTGGGCTAAGAAGCTCAAGGCCAAGATGAAGGCTTTGTTCTGCATGCAGGCCAAGGGACAGTACAAGGCCCACATTGCTCAGAAGGAGAGTTGCCAATGCGACAAGAAGACCTTAAGGAAGATTGGCGAGGGCATCATGAGCGGGTCAGAGAAGAACATCACTCCTGAGGCTGCCTGGATGGCGAAGCAGGGCTATCAGTGGACTGAGTCAGATGGGGAGTCCATTCCTGCTACTGAGACTGATGAGGAGCTTGATGGGTGATCGCGTTAGTGGGCCCACGTTCCTCTCTGCATTTTTGGTGTCTCGATGCCAAAGGTGGAGAGAGTGTAGGATTTGCGAGTCTTGTGTCTTGTTGCTTTTGTTTCGTTGAACCTTCGTCGCTTTGGTTTGTTGGTTTGTGTGGGTGTGCGTGTGAGACCAGGAGACCTATGCTATCACATGGTGTGAGACATATGCCCTCAAGCTTATATTATCTATTGTCTAGTATGTTTGGTAGATTGTGAGCTTATGTTATCTTGTGCCCTTTACTTCATGCTCACTTACTTTACCGTGCCTCAACGCTTATTGTCTCTTATATTGTTGCATGTTTTGCCTTGACTAAAATATAGCGGGAGTGTTGATCCTAGCATGTGTGTCGTGCAGTCTGAAGCACATCTATAGAGTGCACACATCTTGGGGGAGCCTGTCTATATTTTATAAATGTTGGGTTTGTTTATGTTCAGTTTATATCCTTATGTGCAAATCCCGTATTGTCATCAATCCACCAAAAAGGAGGAGATTGTAAGGGCATATTTCTCCCTATGTGGTTTTGGTAATTGATGACAGTGCATTTGTGGACTAATCGTGTGCATTGAGCATTTCGGATATCTCATGTCTAGGCACAAGACGATTCGGTGCCCCTCGGAGCCTATCGAAGACGGCAGTTTTCTACGTTTCTTTTCGGTTGATTTGAGTCGTAGGAAAGCCATACTTTTAAGAGGGGGTCCGCTTCGGAAAGGTTAGGGTGGAATCAACACGTACACATATGTTCCTTTGCACCACCTTTCCTTCGCTTCTTTGGAGCACCATCCATTCCTCCTTGTCGTTGCGAGATGTGAAGGAAATATGCCCTAGAGGCAATAATAAAGATGTTATTTATATTTCCTTATATCATGATAAATGTTTATTACTCATGCTAGAATTGTATTAACCGGAAACTTGATACATGTGTGAATACATAGACAAAACAAAGTGTCCCTAGTATGCCTCTACTTGACTAGCTCGTTAATCAAAGATGGTTAAGTTTCCTAGCCATAGACATGTGTTGTCATTTGATGAACGGTATCACATCATTAGAGAATGATGTGATGGACAAGACCCATCTGTTAGCTTAGCATAATGATCATTTAGTTTTTATTGCTATTGCTTTCTTCATGACTTATACATATTCCTCTGACTATGAGATTATGCAACTCCCGAATACCGAAGGAACACTTTGTGTTCTATCAAACGTCACAACATAACTGGGTGATTATAAAGATGCTCTACAGATGTCCCCGAAGGTGTTTGTTGGGTTGGCATAGATCGAGATTAGGATTTGTCATTCCATGTATCAGAGAGATATCTCTGGGCCCTCTCGGTAATGCACATCACTATAATCCTTGCAAGCAATGTGACTAATAAGTTAGTCACAGGATGATGCATTAAGGAACGAGTAAAGAGACTTGCCGGTAATGAGATTGAACTAGGTATGATGATACCGATGATCGAATCTCGGGAAAGTAACATACCGATGACAAAGGGAACAACGTATGTTGTTATGCGGTTTGACCGATAAAGATCTTCGTAGAATATGTAGGAGCCAATATGATCAGCCAGGTTCCGCTATTGGTTATTGACCGGAGATGTGTCTCGGTCATGTCTACATAGTTCTCGAACCCGTAGGGTCCGCACGCTTAATGTTCGATGACGATTTGTATTATGAGTTATGTGATTTGATGTACCGAAGGTTGTTCGGAGTCCCGGATGAGATCACGGACATGACGAGGAGTCTCAAAATGGTCGAGATGTGAAGATCGATATATTGGAAGGCTATATTCGGACATTGGAAAGGTTCCGAGTGATTTGGGTATTTTTCGGAGTACCAGAGAATTACGGGAATTCGCCGGGGGAAGTAGTGGGCGTAATGGGACATACGGGAAAAGAGAGAAGGGCCTCAAGGGTTGGCCATGCCCCCCATGGCAAGTCCTAATTGGACTAGGGAGGGGCGGCGCCCCCTCTCTTTCCTTCTCCCTCTCCTACTCCTTCCCTCTCTCCCCTCTTGGAAAAGGAAGGGGACTCCAACTAGGATTGGGAATCCTAGTTGGACTCCCCCTATAGGCGCGCCCCTCCTAGGCCGGCCTCCTCCTCCTTCCTCCTTTATATACGTGGGCAGGGGGCACCCCAAAGGCACTCCAAGATTTGTCTTAGCCGTGTGCGGTGCCCCCCTCCACAGTTTTCCACCTCGGTCATATTGTCGTAGTGCTTAGGCGAAGCCCTGCATCAGTAACTTCATCATCACCATCACCACACCATCGTGCTGACGAAACTCTCCCTCGGCCATAGCTAGATCTAGAGTTCGAGGGACGTCACCGAGCTGAATGTGTGCAGATCGCGGAGGTGCCTTGCATTTGGTACTTGATCGGTTGCATCGCGAGGACGTTCGACTACATCAACCGCGTTACTAAACGCTTCCGCTTTCGGTCTACAAGGGTACGTAGACACACTCTCCCCTCTCGTTGCTATTCATCTCCTAGATAGATCTTGCGTGATCGTAGGAAATTTTTTGAAATACTGCATTCCCCAACAAGATGAAGGCCTCAAAGTGCAATAGGTTTTGTGGCATGCGGTAGTACTGCTCAAGGGAGCAGTAGTATCGCAGGGGCCTGCAATAGTACCGCCCTGGCTTGCGGTAGTACCGCAGAGCACCGCGGTAGTACCGCTCCTCGCGAGCGGTAGTACTGCTGTCTCTAGTCCAGAGCATCAGCGCACGCAGAAGTAGGCGTGGAAGTAACTTTTTACTTCCGCTCCTACACGGTAGTACCGCTCCCTGCGAGCGGTAGTACCATGCCGGATTTTCGCACGTCCCAAACTCAGCGGAAGTAGTCACGGACGAAATTTATTTAGTCTATGTGTTTTCCCAGCCTAGTTTAACCCTACCCTGCGGTAGTACCGTAGGGGCGCGCGGTAGTACCACTCCGGAGGTTCTACCGCTCGTGGCTATATGCAACAGGGCCTCGTCTAGTCACTGTCACATGAGCGGTAGTACCGCAATGTCAAGCTATAGTACCACAACCCCTTGCGGTAGTACTACGAGTGTGTGCGGTAGTACCGTGTGTCGCGGGCTGAGTGAGTGGGTAACGGTTGGATCTTTTCCCCACTATATAAAGGGGGTCTTCTTCCCCAAGAAGACCACCTCTTCTCTCCCTAAGCTCCATTGTTGCTCAAAGCTCCATTTTCGCCCGATCTCTGTCCCAGGCAATCAAACTTGTTGATTTTCTAGGGATTGGTTGAGAAGGCCCCGATCTACACTTCCACCAAGAGAAATTTGATTCCCCCACTAATCCCTTGCGGATCTTGTTACTCTTGGGTGTTTGAGCACCCTAGACGGTTGAGGTCACCACGGAGCCATATTCCATTGTGGTGAAGCTTCATGGTGTCGTTGGGAGCCTCTAATTAAGTTGTGGAGACTGCCCCAACCTTGTTTGTAAAGGTTCGGTCGCCGCCTCCAAGGGCACCAATAGTGGAATCACGGCATCTCGCATTGTGTGAGGGCGTGAGGAGAATACGGTGGCCCTAGTGGCTTCTTGGGGAGCATTGTGCCTCCACACCACTCCAACGGAGACATACTTCCTCTCAAAGGGAAGGAATTCGGTAACACATCCTCGTCTCCATCGGCTCCACTCTTGGTTATCTCTTACCTTATGTGCGCAAGCTTATATTGTAAATTATCCCTTGCTTGCTTGTGAGCTAGTTGTTGTTGCATCATGTAGGTTGCTCACCTAGTTGCATATCTAGACAACTTATTTTGATGCTAAGTTTAATTTGGTAAAGAAAAGCTAAAAATTGTTAGTTGCCTATTCACCCCCCCTCTAGTCAACCATATCGATCCTTTCACACATGCATTAAGGTTTCCGATCAATACAATTCTAGCATGAATAATAAACCTTTATTATGAATAAGGAAAAATAAAATAACAACTTTATTATTGCCTCTAGGGCATATTTCCTTCAAAATCAGACCTTACAAATTTCATTGCTACACCCTTTATTGGCTAATATGTGTGTTGCTTCATTAATAGAGCACCGCACCCGACCAACTCTAAACTCCTGCAAAGCATGTAGTGGCCCCTTTAACTCCTTAAATGAGCGGCCTAGCTGCAGAGAGGTTCTTGACAAGATAGTTAAGCATGCACATCACTCCTTTGCAGTCGAGCTCAATCACTAGCTTTAGTAACTCCATCTCAGCTGCTAGTTGCACCACACGCCGACAATCCAAGATCTCCATGAGCTCAAGGTTAGAGCCCAGAGGGGGGAGGGATGACAAGGTCCACCTCAAAACACTCCATTGTGTTCTTTAAGGACGACACCACCCCCCTCTCCCCAAATTTGGACGCCGAGATGTCAGCGTTGGACTTCATCCATCCTTGTTCTAACTCGATCCAACTCTAAGCACCAGAGTGGGAATGCTGATATGGGACTCTTGGGCGAATTTCCATTCATCCATGAAGTTTGCGGCAAAGTTACCAATGTCAGTTCATTCATCCTATCCTCCTCTTTACGAATCTATGCACGACCAACATTCATATTCATGAGCTCTTCTAGTCTGGTTCTAGATTTTTCAATCTCCCTGGTGATGTTTCCAAACTTCTTTTTCACTCCAAGCATGCAAAGAGCTCAGAACTTTTCCTAATGCAACATTGATATCACCAAAATATTGCTTCGGCCATGCCTCTTCCCAGAGATTATACACCAGCTTGGGGAGGCAAGGTTCCTGTCTCCACATGATTTCATACCGGTGGCAACGGTCTAATATCGGCGTCCACCTCCCTTACAATAAGCAAGGGGCAACAGTTGCTATGCGGAGATGTAAGATGTTTAACCAAGGCATTGAAAAGATGCCTCTCCATGAGTTAGTGGCCGCCCCTATCAAGTCAAATGTATAAGGTAGACCAATAAAACCTAGATCAGAGAATTTGCACAGTTCAAACACATCGTGAAACACCGCCATAATGTTTGAAAATCTAGGAGTTGCGGAGAAGTGCTCAAAGTCCCACAATAATTCGTTGATATCACTGATGGTCAGCCACGATAGGTCGCTTTGCACTTTTAAATGTTGAACAAAGTCCACATCAGGTGTCTATTCTCTGTTCGTAGCTCATCATACACATGCGAGTGCCACTATGGCTCCTGGTAGCGCACTGGACATGAACATCGTGCATATCGCATTCTTAAACTGAACGTCTACCTTCAATTATTCATGCTAATATAGTGCCAAACTTCTGTTGTTTCCTTCATTGTTGATTCCCTAGAACCTCTAAGACCAAGCCTATTTTGATATTGTTTCATCTTGCCCTTAGGTTGCCTTGTCTTGCACAGGAAACTCAAAACGGGGCCATGTGCCCAGACAAAAGCACACAACTGTAAAGTGTACAAGAATTCCCACTCCTCGATAATTCTAGTGGATTAGGTTCATCTCCCAGAGTTCCCAGCCATCACAATCCTTAAACGAAAAACCAACGGCGGAACTTTAGAGATCGGTCGTCGAGACCCTTAGATTGAGCGAAGTGAGACCAAAGGGAAACCTTAACACCCACGAGGCCTACCAGTACTAGATGCCCTAGCCAAAGCCGAGAGGCGCTGCGAGAGCGCCCCTTAATCAACCCTAACGAGGAACATGGTAGGAAAAACTTGCAAATCTCACCATAAGGGGGAAAAAACCCTGCCAAGCCCTAACTCACAGAGATTATCTAGACTGTCGAACTTAGAGCAACTCCAATAACTTCTGTAAAAAACCTCATGTAAAAATTGTTTTGCAGGATAACCATATAATTTAGGGGAAGTTATCCAACACCTACTTTTTCGGTTCCCGTAAAATTTCTTCCCCTAAAATATTTTTTCCTATTTCCCATTAAACGGTGTTGGGGCCCATAAGTTAGTGACCCGACGCTGGGAGTCGCGACGACAGCGGCTAAAGCGGTGAGGCGGGGTGGGGAGGTGTGGCGGCGGTGCGACATGTGGATCGGTGAGGCAGGGCAGAGGAGGCGTGTCGGCGGTCCGGCGACGCAGCGACGACTTGGTGTGGCAGTGGCATGGGGCTGCTCTCATGAAGTTTCGAGCGGTTTTCAGCCCACCAAAGTATACGAGAAGGGATATCCTCCCGTAAACGTGAGGGCAGTTGGAAGCAATTATATGGGGCCATACAAAAAATCAAGTTCATATGAGTTATTGGAGGGCTATTTTTGCCTCAACTTTTCGTAAATGGTATTTTATTTAGGAATACGGAAGCTGTTGGAGTTGTTCTTATAATATTACCTCCATCCCAAATTACTTGCCTTGGATTTGTCTAGATATAGGTGAATCTAAGATTTATCGTTAAACAATTTTGTTGCTGCGTACACGTAGTTCACCGTAGTGAAACAATTATCGGGTGATTTTGTTTCATAGTCCCAAGGATTTCCATTTCCTCACTTCTACCTAATAAAATTGTGAACCACATATATACATGTGAATGGCCATGCCATAGTTCACCTACGACCTCCGTCATAGGAAAGAGAAGGGAACGAACTTCCACTCCCATATCCAAGGAAGCACCATCACAGCCTTCATTGCTTTTCGAACCAACGAAAAGGTCAACTACACGCGGCGAGAACGAGACTTGGTGGCATGTCAACCGTGTATCTTCCCCATGCCTTCCTAACCTAGTGTGGCCGTCTTCATCCAACAACCGACACCGTCGAAGAAGAAGAACGCTGCCACATGTTGTCACCACCCAAGGGGACACCAAGCACCCACTGCCTATTTGTTGTACAAACCACACTGACCTCAAGACGAGACCAACGCCCACCAAGGCAGGAGGTCTTCTTTTTAAGCGAGAGGTCGAATTTTTAAGCAAGGTACACACACTAGTAGAAAACAGGGCTTTGGTCCAGGCCGGGTCAGCCCATTAGTCCCGGTTCAGTCCAGAACCGGGACCAATGTGGGCATTGGTCCCGGTTCGTGAGCCCAGGGGGCCGGCCGGGCCACGTGGGCCATTGGTCCCAGTTCATCTGGACCTTTTGGTCCCGGTTGGTGGGATGAACCGGGACCAATGGGCCTCGCTCCTAGCCCACCACCATTGGTCCCGGTTGATGGCTTGAACCGGGACCAAAGGCTCCCCTTTAGTCCCGGCTCATGCCACCAACCGGGACCAATGAGGTGCCTATATATACCCCTCGCTCGCGAGCAGAGCACCCCAGTGCTCTGTTTTTCTCTGGCCGAGGGGGAGAGGGCTTGGTGGTGCTCTAGCTCACCTCCTATGCACACAAGGTGTTCGATGGAATGCCCGAGCCACACTACTTAAGCTTTCTCCTCTCCAAGCTCGATCTCCAAGCTCCATTTTCCATAATATTTGTCTAGGTTTAGCGGTCCGTCACGCCCCGTCCCCGTCTTCACCGCCGTCGATCACCCGCGCCGAGCTCATCGCCGGCACCACCGTGGTGAGCCTCTTGTTCTTATCTTCTTTCTGAAAGGAAAAATATTCTTACTTGTATGTTTACATAGATACTTGTATTATTTTCTTACTTTTATTATTGCATCTTATATAGTGCGATGGTTTTGGTATCCGCCCCCGTCGGCCCTCGTCCTGTCTATGATTCGGATGTGGTATATATATTATCTTTATAACTATTGGTTCATTTATTGTTTATGAAAATTATGCCGACCAACGTGACATAGATTTTATTTATGTAGGATGTATGTGAATCGGAAATGCCAACCGACCCTATTGTCGAGAGGTTAAATTTAGTTGAAGAAGAAAACAATTTGTTGAAGGAAAAAATAAAAAAAATTGAGGAGGAGAAGATGATATTGGAGTTGCATTTGCGGATGTCATCGATGATCACAAGATCAAGATGGATGCAATGCGCTTGAAGATTAGAAAGATTAGAAAATATGCCATTCATACCGAGGCTTGGTATCATTATGCCGTTGGATCAATTGTTACCTTGGTTGCGATTATGATCGCATTTGTTTTCGCATTGAAATGTTTTACATAGTTTCAATGTATGGTTTAATTAATTAGATGCTCTGGAGAGCTATATGTTGTTAGATGAGAACTATGTATGCACTTTGGTTTTAATGTGATGATGAACTTCTATTAATTTGGACACTTAATTATATATAATGCACGCAGATGAACCGGCAATGGATGTACGGTGACAGACACACCCGCGAGTACATTAAGGGCATGCATGAGTTTCTCGATGCGGCTGAGGCAAACAAGCAGAATGGTTTTATGTGTTGTCCATGCACTGAATGTGGGAATACGAGGTCTTACTCTAACCGGAAAATCCTTCACTCCCACCTGCTTTACAAGGGTTTCATGCCACACTATAATGTTTGGACGAGGCACGGAGAAATAGGGGTTATGATGGAAGACGGCGAAGAAGAAGAGTACGATGACAACTATGTGCCCCCTGAATACGGTGATGCTGCAACGGGGGGAGCTGGTAAAGATCAAGAGGAACCAGACGATGTGCCCAATGATGCTGCAACGGGTGAAGCTGCTGAAGATCAAAAGGAACCAGAAGATGTGCCCGATGATGATGATCTCTGCCGGGTCATTGTTGATGCAAGGACGCAATGCGAAAGTCAAAAGGAGAAGCTGAAGTTCGATCGCATGTTAGAGGATCACAAAAAAGGGTTATACCCCAATTGCAAAGATGGAAACACAAAGCTCGGTACCGTACTGGAATTGCTGCAGTGGAAGGCAGAGAATGCTGTGGCTGACAAAGGATTTGAGAAGCTACTGAAAATATTGAAGAAGAAGCTTCCAAAGGATAACGAATTGCCCGACAGTACATACGCAGCAAAGAAGGTCGTATGCCCTCTAGGATTGGAGGTGGAGAAGATACATGCATGCCCTAATGGCTGCATCCTCTACCGCGGTGCATACAAGGATCTAAACGCATGCCTGGTATGCGGTGCATTGCGGTATAAGATCAGACGAGATGACCCTGGTGATGTTGACGGCGAGCCCCCCAGGAAGAGGGTTCCTGCGAAGGTGATGTGGTATGCTACTATAATACCACGGTTGAAACGTCTGTTCAGAAACGAAGAGCATGCCAAGTTGATGCGATGGCACAGTGAGAACGGAAAGAAAGATGGGAAGTTGAGAGCACCCGCTGACGGGTCGCAGTGGAGAAAAATTGAGAGAAAGTACTGGGATGAGTTTGCAAAGGACCCAAGGAATGTATGGTTTGCTTTAAGCGCGGATGGCATTAATCCTTTCGGGGAGCAGAGCAGCAATCACAGCACCTGGCCCGTGACTCTATGTATGTATAACCTTCCTCCTTGGATGTGCATGAAGCGGAAGTTCATTATGATGCCAGTTCTCATCCAAGGCCCTAAGCAACCCGGCAACGAAATTGATGTGTACCTAAGGCCATTAGTTGAAGAACTTTTACAGCTGTGGAATGGAAACGGTGTACGTACGTGGGATGAGCACAGACAGGAGGAATTTAACCTTAAGGCGTTGCTGTTCGTGACCATCAACGATTGGCCCGCTCTCAGTAACCTTTCAGGACAGACAAACAAAGGATACCATCGCCGCCGCCGCTGCTCTCTGTGTGTGATAAAAAAATTCATATGTGTATGTATATGCTCATATGTATTTGGATTTGGCTATGTATGTATGTATATGCTCATATGTATGTATGTATGTATGTATGTATGTATGTATGTATGTATGTATGTATGTATGTATGTATGTATGTATGTATGTATGTATGTATGTATGTATATGCTCTTCTGTATATGGATTTGGCTATGTATATGCTCTCTGTATATGCTCATATGTATGTATGTTCATATAGCATTTTTTCTATATATGAATTATTATTTTGTTCATGGATATATGCTAAAGAAAACGAGGGGGTGATAGATGATGATGAGGGGTCGAGAGGGGGACGAGAGGTCGAGAGGGGTCGAGGGGAGAAAAAAATGTTATTAGGGACGAGGGTCGTCGAGGGGTCGAGAGAGGGACGAGGGGTCGAGAGGGGTACGAACCGGGACCAATACTCTGTGTATATAAGCAGGACTTAGAAAGAAGAAGAGGAGAGGAAGAAGAGGAGAAATAAATAAGAAGAAGAAAAAAGAAGAAAAAGAAGAGGAGAAGAAGAAAGGAATAGTGGAGAAGAAGAGAAAATAGAATATATTCTATTTTTTCTTCTTCTCCACTATTCCTTTCTTCTTCTCCTCTTTTTTTTCTTCTTTTTTTCTTCGATCTTCTCCTCTAGCTATTCCTTTCTTCTTCTCCTCTTTCTTCTTCTTCTTCTTCTTCTTCTTCTTCTTCTTAATTTTTATCGGGAACGAGGGTGTCGAGGATTGCCGAGGGGTCGAGGGTTGGGAACTAGGGTAGAGGGTCGAGGGTCGTTAAGGGGTCAAGGGTCGAGGGTTTCAGGGTCGAGGGTTCGAGGGTTCTATAGGGTCGAGGGTTCCAGGGTCGTCTAGGGGTCGAGGGTTCCAGGGTCGTCGAGGGTTCGAGGGGTCGAGGATCGCCGAGGGGTCGAGAGAGGTTTCCTAGTGTCAAAGTATTGAAGAAATCCATGGCTTCATCATTAGTCGGAAGTAACTAGGGCATGACGAAGTCCTCCAAAGTTATTTTGGAATGGTGCCCCGGATAGGATAATTTGCCTTTTTGTATGAATTTCAGGAAAGGCCTTCCAAATAATGATATTTGGAAGGTTCTTGCTGAACTTTGTACCAAAAAGCGAATTATCCTATCTAGGACTCCGTTCCAAAATAACTTTGGAGAGCTTCGTACCATCATGCACCTGTTGCTTTCGCCTAATGATGAGGACATGGTTTTGTTGAATCCTTTGACACTAGGCAACCTCCCGACCCCTCGGCGATCCTCTCGAACATGAGAGGAAGAAGAGGATCACCGAGGGGTCAAGGGTTCCAGGGTCGTCGAGGGTTCGAGGGGTCGAGAGAGAGATTTCCTAGTGTCAAAGTATTGAAGAAATCCATGGCTTCATCATTAGCCAGAAGTAACCAGGGCATGACGAAGTCCTCCAAAGTTATTTTGGAATGGTGTCCCGGATAGGATAATTTCCCTTTTTGTATGAATTTCAGCAAAGGCCTTCCAAATAACGATATTTGGAAGGTTCTTGCTGAACTTTGTACCAAAAAGCGAATTATCCTATCTAGGACTCCGTTCCAAAATAACTTTGGAGAGCTTCGTACCATCATGCACCTGTTACTTTCGCCTAATGATGAAGACATGGTTTTGTTGAATCCTTTGACACTAGGCAACCTCCCGACCCCTCGGCGATCCTCTCGAACATGAGAGGAAGAAGAGGATAAAAAAAGAAGAGGAAGAAGAAAAAAAAAAGAGGAGAAGAAAGAATAGAGGAGTTCTTCTCCTCTATTCTTTCTTCTCCTCTTTTTTTTCTTCTTCTTCCTCTTTTTTTATTGGGAATGAGGGTCGTCGAGGGACATAGATGTAGTGTCGTCGTTGTCGATATATACCCCCTCCCGATAGCTTCAACACGTGGGGGGTCGATATTACCCCCTCCTTGAAGCGTTCTCGAGGCCACCCCAAACCCTTGAAGCATTGTCGAGGCCACCCCAAACCCTAGAGAAGCAGCGTCGAGGCCACTAATTAATATATATGATTCCTTGCTATGATTAGGTAGCTAGTTCTACGTTTGCCACTAATATATCCATCTGTAATGTTTGAATAATAATAATTGCCATGTTGTAAATATTTGTAGAAACTATGGACACCGCCCGAGATGAAGCAAAAGAAGCGTTGTTGAGGGACATAATCGCAGAAGGAAGTGATGCCGTCTCGTTGTTTCTCAACGACACCGATGGTCTTGAAGGAGAGGGTGAAGAAGCTGGCTACGGTGACCTAATGCCGGTGCAAGAAGAATAACATGAGGATGGCTCCGGTGACCCAATGCTAGTGCAAGAAGGAGACCGTGATGACGGCTCCAGTGACCGAACCGAGTCCGGCCAGGTATATATATTAGTTAAGCCTGTGCTGACTAGCTGATTGATGCATTCATTGTTTTGGTATGTACACATATTAATTAAGTCTTCGTTCTTTTTTCTAGCCCTCCGGATCGAGCACAACTTCGGTAAAGAGACGAGGCCCGAAGAAAAAGTTGAGCTCGGATGAAAGGTTTGAGATCATAGCAATCGCGCCCGACGGCCAACTGATTGAACCCATCCGAACAAAGAACGCATTTGTTGCTCATGCGGGGTTCTGGTTAGGGACAAGATCCCGATAAGCATCCAACAATGGTTTAAGCCGGCTACAGAAGACCCTGAGGTGTCTTATGTCAATGATATGCAGAAAAATGATCTTTGGACTGAGCTGAAGTCAAATTTCACCCTACCGCCAGAGGATAATCCAGAGAACCCAGTTAAAGAGCAATTAATCAAGTCTTTTGCTCTTAAGAGGATGGCAGAACTATTCAGGAGGTGGAAGAAAGAGCTGAATAAGTTTGTCGAAAATAATGAGACACCAGAATTCAAGGGCAGATATGAGAAGATTAGAGATCACTGGCCCGCATTTGTGGCCCACAAGACATCGGAAAAGAGTAAGAAGATGCCGGCGACAAACAAGCAAAATGCTGCGAAGAAGAAGCATCACCATTGCACGGGGTCAGGTGGCTACCTCGTAGCCCGGCCTAAGTGGGCCAAGACTGAGAATGATCTGGTTGATAAAGGGATCGAACCAGAGACAATTAACTGGCCAGACCGTTGCCGGACTTGGTTCTTCGGGGCTGGCGGAACCTTGGACCCTTTAACAGGGAAGTGCATTTGGACGAACGATCAAATGGACATACCAGTCAGGAAGCTTAAGCAGTATATCGAAGCAGCGCAGCAAGGGACGTTCTTTCCAGACAGAGAGAACGACGAGCTCACAATGGCCCTCGGGAATCCTGAGCACCCTAGACGGACACGAGGCACGCCAGGCTCCATTCCGTGGAAGGTTGGGTTTCCGGACGCAGGCGATTACAAATCCCATGAGAGGAGGAAAAAAGTGCAGCAGACCCAAATGCAGGCGCTGCAAGCAAGGGTAGACGCGATAGAGGAACGAGAAGCAAATCGCAGCAAACGTACTGCCGAAACTTCCCCCGAAGCTACCCCGCCATCTCAGCGCAGAAGCAGCGTGGCTTCCACCGAGCTGCTTCAGCCAGAGCATGCCTTGACGGCTCCTGCCAGCTATCCCGTGGATGCTATCACGGAGTCTCAAAATTGCCACCTTATGACGCAATGGATGAATTTGAAGGTCAAGGCGGCTGTTGGCTTTGTTTATCATACTGAACCCGGCGCAACTTTTCACTGTCGGCCGATTCCAGAAGGATATGCTAGGGTGATGGTGGATGAAATAACGGAGGGATTTGAGGACCTCCAGCTTGACCACCCTACCAGTGAAGGGGAGACTCGGCTGGGGTCTGCTCTGAAGACTCCATGCCTATGGCGGAAGGAGCTCATCAACCTTCCGAACTGGACGCCTCCGCCTCCTCCTCCTCCTCCGGCGAGTCAGGGCACTCCGCCTCCTCCACCGCCTCCTCCTCCGGCGAGTGACGATCAGGGCCCTCGGCCGGCTCCTTCTCCGGCGCGTGGCGGCACTCCGCCTCCTTCTCCGCCTGCGTCGGCGCGCCCGAGCAGCCAGCCTCCTCCTTATCCGCCTCGTCAGCAAGGGCGGAAGAGACCCGCCGCCGCTCCGACAGCTGCTCCGGCGTGTCGTAGTCCTTCTCCTCTGCCTCGTAAGTAAGTAAAGAAGACAACCGCTCCGTCTGCTCGGCCGGTGTCTAGCAGTACAACCAGAGGCGGGAGGACATACAGATTCGGTCCTTCTCTGAAGAGTCCACAGAAGTTACCATACGAGAGGACCCCGGAGGAGAACGCGAAGATCGCGCGAACCGAAGTGGATGACTGGTTTCAAGGGTTGAAAGCAAAGAGACATCCACCTCCGAAGGAGAAGGTAGACCCGGTGAAAGTGAAGCGCACTCTGGCTGCCCTAGCAAAACCACCCGAGTCTCCGCCGAAAGGCAACTATGAGCGCATTATTGCAAAGACATGGGCCGAAGCGGAGCGGTCGGGAAGTACAGTCAGTGATCAAAGGCTGAAAGAACGACGAGCAGCTGGGAAACAAATTGCCCAGCTCGGCGAACAAGCGAAGCAATCGTGCCCCCCGCTCAAGGTGCCTAGCGACATCGTCGATCCGAGGATGGTGCCCGGTTATTGCAATGTTGATGATTACCTGCCCGACGATGTACATTATGATCCCATGGAGGTGCAGATACACAGATACGAGTACGGGAAGCCTCTCGTCAAAGATGAAAAATCTTTAACAACGATGATGCAAAGATTACACGATTGGTACTTGAAAATCTGCAGAGAGTCTGGGGGGAGGAGTACTTTGTATGCGAGAGTTAAACCGGAGCATGACCTCATTGGAATTGAACTGTTGCCTATTCCATTTGAGGAGTTCTATCAGTTTTTCAATCAATTGGCCCTCGATAAAACAACGGTCACCTGCTACTGTCTGTAAGTACTACTACTTCTGTCATTAAGTTTCTCTATATAGCTCATCTCTTTCATTGCATGTATTTATAATTATCCTCACTATATTATGCAGATTGAAGATCGCCGAATTGAAGAAAAGACAAATCGGTGATATTGGGTTCGTTAACACATATCTCATAGATGCAACTGAGGTTGAACATCGTCCCGAAGATACCGAGGCCAACTTGCTACGATCATTCAAAAAAATGAAAACAAAGATATAATACTCTTTCCTTACAACTTCAAGTGAGTGTTACTGTCTTGTGCATATTCGGTTTCCCTTATATATTAGTCCAGGTTATAGTAATGTAATTGATGAGTTATGCATGCGTGCGCAGGTACCACTATATTCTCCTAGAGATTAGGCTTGAGCAGGGAGTAGTAACTGTCTTGGACTCTAAATGAAAAGATCCCCGGGAGTATGCGGACATGACTGAAATCCTCAAGAAGTAAGTTAAATCGATCATTATCCACCATATCAGCAACTTTGTTCATTTCCTGATATCAAGTAATTGTTTTCTTTGTCCGGCAGGGTTTGGAGAAAATTCACCAGAAAAGTTCCGGGACTGCCAAAGGAGCTGGAATTTAGACACCCGAAAGTAAGTACTATAGTAGCATGTTCCACGCATCTCCTAGTGATTCAAGCGCTAGTTTCATCAATACCATTTAGCATTCTTGCTTATCAGTTTGATTGACCTCTATTTCTTGTAAAGTGGTTGTGGCAGGAACAAGGGAATGATTTATGTGGATACTATGTCTGCGAGTCCATCCGCCACACGACCTGTGAGCGGGGCGGGTACTCTGACGAACAATATGAAGTACGTAAATAACAACATTCACAATTTTATTTTATTACCATCATTTGTGTTGAGTTTCATTCATTCATATATATAAGTATTGACCCCCTTCTTCAAATTAGATGTTTCGGAAGCGGGATGAACTCCTAGCACCAACTCGCATGCGAGCAATTCAAGAGGAATTGGCGGCATTCTTTCTTGACCACGTGATCGCTGAAGACGGAGAATACTATGTGGACCATGAGTCCGTATGATTATATTTGTAAGAGATAATTATTGTATATATGTAGCCGGTAGTGTCGGATAGATATACGAGAACTTGTTGTTCGACCAATATCTCGGAGAAGGAGAGGTGGTCGATATCACTTCTCTCTGTATGCATATATGTTCATGACGATCTTCTGTTTCCTTCATTTGCTTACTAGCTAGCTAGCGTGTCTAGTCCTCTCTATACGTATGTATAGTACGTAGCGTCGACCAAGCACGGACATAAGAGAGGACACTTCTCTCTATTAATTATAGCTAGCTAACACAATATATGAAACACCTAAATTAACCCCCCAAAACCCCCAAACCCCCCCCCCCCCTTCAAAAAAAATAAAAACCCCAGCCACGGAAATGCTGATGCGTGGATGCCTATTGGTCCCGATTGGTGCCACCAACCGGGACCAAAGGGTCTCCTGCCTGGGCTCCGCGCACAGGCCACGTGGAGGTCCATCAGTCCCGGTTCTGGACTGAACCGGGACTAAAGCGTCGTGGCATTAGTACCGACCATTTAGTCCCGGTTCAGGAACCGGGACTAAAGGCCCTTACGAACCGGGACAACAGGCCCTTTTTCTACCAGTGACAGGTAGTTCAGCATTACCAAAACAAACTTGTTTCTTAGTCCAAGGTACCACCTTAATTCTGCCTAACGGCTAACGTTGCCTACTCCACCATGTCTTTTTCAGTTACACACAGTTCCTTAATTCGGAGAATGATCTCTGGCAATAGAGCACACTGCTCGTTACAAAAAAAGAGTGGCAACTTGACACCATTGCAGAATTCGATCACAACAAGAACCATGGAAAGCAACCAGGCTAGTGCATACTCCATGACTCCACGTGTCAACGATCTCAGTTGCGATGCTTGCCAGCTTGTGACTTCTGCTGGTGAGCCGCCGCCTCGCCAGGCCTACAGCTGATACGCATGAAGGCATAACAAAAGACAGCCTGATTAGGAGTGAAGCAGACAAGTGGTCTAGCAACATAGTAGAACAGAAAATGCATATCTAAATGCAAACTAAAGGTCTTGGCAATGTGAATTTTGCCAGCAAGTGGGGAGTATTGCAAAACGTCTAACATGATGGCCGGTTGGTGGTTAATAATTTAGCTAGTGGAAACAACATGCATCCATGCATCATATAGCTTTTTGCAAAATCAAAACTGAGAAACATGCAGCCTCTGAAGTCCTGGAAGTTGAAACCTGGTGTTTAAGGAACAATTGGTTTAAGATGTCTAGTGGTCGTGCGGTTGAAAGTTAAATAAATTCATGCCTATATTAATGAACCTAGCTGGCGTAGCTGCACACAAAGATTCACATTTCATACTGGAATATCTGCAAAATAAAAGCACTACAGAATAATCATGTTGTACAATAACACTACTAAATTACTTCACCAATATATTCAAACTAATCATGTTGGCACAGCCTAGAGGAATGCCCAATCTTCAGATAACACATACTGACAATATAAAACAGTGCATCGTAGGTAGAAATGTAGATACTGCAAAACAACACTAACCCGCATTGTGATGAATTTAACCGATGCAATAGGGTCGCCATCGGAAAGGTCTGCTCCTTGCTGAAAAATCCAAGGACTCAATCCTTCAGGACCAATACTCTGAAAGACAAGAATTTGAAATTTCCTGACCCATTTCTCATTAGGCATATTGTTTATGGTGAGGGTCATCTCATCTGCTTACAGTGAAGTGAATCAGTGGTGAAAATGTTTGGAACAAAGTGTGCATTCGTTTTTTTACTAACTTTATGCACTAGGTGTCACACAATGAAAATGAAGAAGTCTTTTCCACTATAAATCAAATGGATATGGGAGATGTGACATGGGTTGTGTTGAGCTTGACTTGGTTATCAGAACCATCTATGTATGAGGTGAATGAAACGAATGGATATGGGAGATGTGAGGAAGATGAACTTAAATATGAGCATAACCAAGGAGGAAGATGAACTTAAATAAGAGCCGTTGCCGGAGCGGGTGCATTTAACAAGGTTGGTAGTTGGGCAGATGATGGTTGGGGAGATGGTGCATGAGGCCGGCTCCACCACTTTGGATAGAAGTTTCTGCCATCGGGACAAACGCGTCAGCTTTAGTATGGACATACGCATTAGTGCGTGATGAATACGCGAGAGAGAATGGATGAATACAAAACAGCTAATATAGTGATTGTGGATCCCGAGGAGAATTTATGGAACAGATTTCAGGGTGGAGAGTCGCCGAGTGCTCCTACGCAATTTTGATATACGGAGCAAAATGAATGAATCTACACTCTAAAATCTGTTTATATACATCTTCATGTTGTCTATACTAAAATCTCTAAAAACACTTATATTTACAAACGGAGGCAGCGGTATATTTTCTTATAGCCCAGCACTATACATATTAGCTATAGCTGCACGGCAACATGTTATAACCATCAATCCTCTATATTATTAATCATGCTATAATAGAGAGAGTGATACTAATTATAGCTATCCTAATGCAACTGCCCAAGATAAACTAAGAGCATCTCCAACCACACTTGCCTACTTTAATCCATATGTTCACGGACACGTTCGGACGTAACCACAAATAGAAGTGGGTCAACCCCATTTTTTCGTCCGGACAATCGTAATCCCATATTTGAAACCTTAAATCAATAAAGAAAAACATGCACGTGGATCATTCGACCAATATAGCACACAAAAAATCAGCACAAGCGGAAATAATCCACAACAAATTGTCTTTATTGCGCACATTGATATCCTTCTCTTGGTTGATGAACCAGTTCTTGCAATGGTCATGCATGAGATTGGTGTCGGCCAACATGATCCTCGCTAGCCTCACATTCTCTTTATCAAGCTCAATTGTCTCAAATGTCTTCTCCTTCTCAATTTCCATTTTTGTCCTTTGTTCATTTTCTTCATGTCTACCATGATACCATCTACCTCTCAATCATCATCCTAACTCACACCCTCTCCCGGTCAAAATCCATCCTCTCCTTTTGCACATACAAGAATAGCTTGTACCTCTCCTCCATTTTCTTCACCACTTTGTTGGAAAAGATGTCTGTCCAAGTGGGCGAGACCTTGCTCGTCCCGTCGTCATGCGTGGCCTATCTTTTTCACGCTTGTTCCCCCTCAAGGGTCTACTCCTATTTGGCTCGATGACATGTCTGTCCTCCCCCTTGGTCATTGTCATCATCCAATCCAATAGATTGGTGAGAGCTTGTGCCATAGTTGTTCTTCTTCTTGACCGGTTTGTTGAAATATTAAACGAGGGTTGACCACTTGGGTTTCCCATTGAACACCATCCAACAATGGGACAAAGTGAATGGTTCTTCTTGTTTTGATGGTACAAAGTGGCGGCCAACCCCGTCTTGCAAGCAGAAATCAAACGTCAACATAAATGGATGAAGTGAAGCAAGTAAGGAACATGATGACCAATGTGAAGCAAACAAAACTTACATGGCTATTAACTCCAATGTCACTATGGTGCCTATTCACCACTAGAGTATATGCACCACAAAACTTGTTCGTTGGCTCTTGGATGGTGGATACCCATGTTGGAGGGAGCTATTACGATCGGTATGGGTTGTGAAAGATCGTGGATGTCGCCTAGAGGGGGGGGTGAATAGGCGCTTTACAATAATTACGGTTTAGGCTTGAACAAATGCGGAATAAACCTAACGGTTAATTTGTCAAGCACAAAACCTAAAACAACTAGGCTCACCTATGTGCACCAACAACTTATGCTAAGCAAGATAAACTACTTAGGTGATAGCAAGATATATGACAAGAAACAATATGGCTATCACAAAGTAAAGTGCATAAGTAAAGGGCTCGGGTAAGAGATAACCGAGGCACGCGGAGACGACGATGTATCCCGAAGTTCACACCCTTGCGGATGCTAATCTCCGTTTGGAGCGGTGTGGAGGCACAATGCACCCCAAGAAGCCACTAGGGCCACCGTAATCTCCTCACGCCCTCGCACAATGCAAGATGTCGTGATTCCACTAAGGGACCCTTGAGGGCGGTCACCGAACCCGTACAAATGGCAACCCTTGGGGGCGGTCACCGAACCCGTACACTTTGGCAACCCTTGGGGGCGGTCACCGGTACCCGTCAAATTGCTCAGGGCGATCTCCACAACCTAATTGGAGACCCCGAAGCTTGCCCCGAGCTTTACACCACAATGATTGAGCTCCGAACACCACCAACCGTCTAGGGCGCCCAAGCACCCAAGAGGAACAAGCTCAAGGGTACCAAGCACCCAAGAGTAATAAGCTTCTCAACTTGTAACTTCCACGTATCACCGTGGAGAACTCAAACCGATGCACCAAATGCAATGGCAAGGGCACACGGAGTGCCCAAGTCCTTCTCTCTCAAATCCTACGGAAGCAACTAGTGCTAGGGAGGAAAATGAGAGGAAGAACAAGAAGGAGAACACCAAGAACTCCAAGATCTAGATCCAAGGGGTTCCCCTCACAAAGAGGAGAAAGTGATTGGTGGAAACGTGGATCTAGATCTCCTCTCTCTTTTCCCTCAAGAACTAGCAAGAATCATTGGAGGGATTGAGAGTTACAAAGCTCGAAGAAGGTCAACAATGGGGGAAGAACACGAGCTAAAAGGATAAGGTCCATTGGGGAAGAAGACCCCCTTTTATAGGTGGGGAAAAATCCAACCGTTACCCACCAACCAGCCCGCGGCCAGCGGTACTACTGCGCCTGGCCAGCGGTACTACCGCAAGGCCGCGCGGTACTACTGCTTGCAACCAAGCGGTACTACCGCACGGCTGTGCGGTACTACCGTACCGACCCACGGTACTGCCGCAACCCCAGCACAGAACCGATAAACAGACGCACAGGAGCTAGGGGCGGAACTTCCGCACGCGCGGTACTACGCGCCCCCCATGCGGTACTACCGCGAGGCAAAAGTCCCAGCCAGGGGAAAAGGGAAACTTCCGTTCCTACTTCCGCAAAGAAACGGAAGTAGCAAAAACCCGACACAGTAGTACTGCCGAGGGGCGGTACTACTGCCTGACCGCATAGCGCGGTACTACCGCACGGCGAAAGCGGTACTACCGCGGTAGGTGCGGATGTAAAAAATTACATCCGCTCCTACTACCACAAAGGGGAGGCACTAGCCTGGTGGGCAGCGGTAGTGCGGCTCCAGGGGAGCGGTACTACCGTGGGCACCTGCGGTACTATCGTGCCACTGCACGATACTACCGCTGATGCCTACGGTACTACCGCTTTCCTGGGAGCAGTACTACCGCAACCAACAACGGCAGCCACACAAGGGAGGCAAGAAAACGGAGGAAGCTCCAAGGAAGAAGAAGGAGACGTGTACGTGATGAATCCACCCAAACCTTTCCAACGCGGACCCTGACAAAACCACACTCAAGAGAACAAGAACTGCCATAACTTCTGCATATGAGCTCCGAATTGAGCAAACTCAAGCTTGTTGGAAACAAGACGACGGGTAGCATCAAAATAGTGACTGGTTATAGTAAGAAGAGGCAAGGGAGGTATGCCAACAAATAGAGGAGTGAAACCTCCAACCAAGAAGAACCGGCAAAACCTCCAACAACGAAAACATCATAGAGTATGCAAGCGAACTCCGTTTTCGATGAACTCAAGCTTGTCATCAAGATGACCAAAAGCTCTAAGACTCTCAAAGAGAACCAAACAAGAACCAAGAAAGATGATGCAAGGATGCAATGGTTTGAGCTCTCAGCGAATAATACGATCAAGCTACTCATCGAGAGCCCCCCTTGATAGTACGACAATCGATCCTATAACCCAGTCTCCCAACTACCATCATGACCGGTAAAACAGAAAACCTATCAAGGGCAAACCTTTGCCTTGCACATGGTCCACTTGAGCTAGATGAAGACGATCTTGACTCCCTCAAGTTGGACCACCTTTCTTGATTGGGTTGACTTGATGAAGACTAGTTGATTGCTCCCCCATACTCCACTATGGGTGAGCCACTCTTCCGCACATCTTCACAAGTCCATTGTCACCACAAAGGACGGCAAGCTTCAAGCATTTGATCTCTTCGTGATGCTCCACTTGACCTTGCACACCGCAACCTAACCCCACAAAGAATCCTCACGAAGACCATGGGTTAGTACACGAAGCGTAATTGACAATGCTTACCATACCATGGGATCACTTGATCCCTCTCGGTACATCTTCTACGCTTTGTGGGCTGGTCAACTTGATTCACTCTTTGACTTAGTCTTGATAAACCTCTCACAAGACCAATCTTTAGGTAATTCCTTGAATAGCACCTTGGTCGACACAAACTCTCCTTGAAACCAACACATGTACTCCAAGAAAAGCATATGGACAAAAACCTTCAAATATAACTCAAGGCAACCATTAGTCCATAGAGATTGTCATCAATTACCAAAACCAAACATGGGGGCACCGCATGTTCTTTCAGGTTGGATGTGGTTTCATGTAGTGCTTGTCTTCATGGTACCATGCGTGGTTTCTTACAGTACTCCGAGTCCTTTTACTTAGTTCCACGCATAATATACATGCATGTGTTCAACCTTTCTCTGCACAACAATGTATCTTCTGGAATGAGTATGCATTTAGTCTTGCCTTCGCCTTATTCTTTTGAGTGCCCAATGATTGCCCAAGATCAAATAAAAGTGAATTTTGATCAACTGTATCAAAAATTGGAGGATCGTAACCACCATTTATCATATCCATCATGAATGAGTCCTAAACATGCATCGCAATGAAACTAGCATCCTAAAACTGGTCCAATAAACACATGCGGTATTGGTTGATGATTTTCCTCAAATACTTGATGGGCGATGCTAGAGCTTCCTGACGCCATTCGTGACAATTGGAGCTATCACGACTCATACGTCGGGTTCGGGAAGGAGCATTGGTCCCACGTGAAGGCATACATGGTGCCCGACCATTGTGAAGCCGCCCCGCCATAGGGCGCGGGCATTGCCGAGGGCCTCATCGCCGTTGCTGGCGGGCGGCAACGGCTCCGGAGAGGATCTCCCGGACCCACACTTGGAGCGGCTGGCTGCTGCCTCTGCCACCCTCTTCCTTACGCACAGATACGGGCTACCCTCAGACCCCAGCTGCCTTGTAGACACGAGCACCCAAAGGCGCCCGGGAGGAGTAATTGTTGGTGGTGCCGGGTGTTGGTCGCCTTGTCGCCCACCTGGGAAAGCATGAAACCACGTCGTGCATCCGTGGGATGCCGCGGAGCTGCAGGTGCCCACCCGAGTCGCCGCCGACGCCGTGGACGAGGAGGTCCGTACCCGGACCATTCATGAGCGACGGAGTACAACGCAAAGCGCTAGCTCCTCGCCCTTCGCTGTTGACGAGCTCGATGGTCTGCAGTGAGTTTCCCTCAGTCGGCGGAGCAAAGGATAGGGCGGGGAAAGGAAGGTGAGGAGATGAAAGTGGAGCGAAAAGGTTTAGAAAGTACGGTTGACTAGGGTTTGGTGTCTGGCTTTGGGTTTTTGTAGGGATAGGGGTGGGGATGGCATGAGCCATAGCGGGTTGGTTTGACGTGAGGACGGTGTCCGGGCGCATCTGGATCTTTCCAAATTCGCCTCACATATGAACCGGGTATGGGGTTGCCGTACAACCATATATTTGGGCTTTGTTTGAGAAGGCCGGCAGGTGGTCCTTTTTTTCTCCAGACAGTGATGGCCGATCGAGCGTTTGCATAGCATACTCCGGTTGTGGGTCCTTTAATGATACTTTTTTGGGAAGGCCATCATGGCTTAGGTGCTCTATAATGCTGGTGGCGGGCAGGATTCAAAACCTGAGCCTGCGAAATCCAAAACCATTCCCGCGGTGCGGTCGCGCGCTCTCGCTCTAATCAACCTGCGGTTCCGGCGTTTCCGTTCCCGCCCAGATCATTTTTGCCCTTACAAAAAACCCAGCGATCCGCTCCGAAACGCATCCCGCCGTCCACACCAAACATCGCCGAACGCATCCTACGGCTCCACCTCATCGATCCGGGGCAACCACGCCTCGACCAATCAGCGCCCGCCTCCCCCTCCGTATAAACCCAGCAGCCCCGCTCCTCCTCTCCTCCCCTCCCCCCCCCAACCCCCCCCCCTCTTCCAGCACCCGCAAATCCCCCACTCTCCCGAAGCAGCGAGCGATGGCCCCCAAGGCGGAGAAGAAGCCGGCGGCGAAGAAGCCCGCGGAGGAGGAGCCGGCGACGGAGAAGGCCCCGGCGGCGAAGAAGCCCAAGGCCGAGAAGCGGCTGCCGGCGGGCAAGACGGCGTCCAAGGAGGGGGCCGGCGGCGAGGCGAAGACGAGGGGCCGGAAGAAGGGCAGCAAGGCGAAGAAGGGCGTGGAGACGTACAAGATCTACATCTTCAAGGTGCTGAAGCAGGTGCACCCCGACGTCGGCATCTCCTCCAAGGCCATGTCCATCATGAACTCCTTCATCAACGACATCTTCGAGAAGCTCGCCGCCGAGGCCGCCAAGCTCGCGCGCTACAACAAGAAGCCCACCATCACCTCCCGGGAGATCCAGACCTCCGTCCGCCTCGTCCTCCCCGGGGAGCTCGCCAAGCACGCCGTCTCCGAGGGCACCAAGGCCGTCACCAAGTTCACCTCCTCCTAGATTGCAATTGCATCTGCATTGCCTGTATCTATCTAGTATTAGCTGGTTCTGTTACTTTACTTTGTGCTTGTCGACTCTGGTTATCTGGAACTACAAGTGCTGTTAGTGCGGGATGGGGAGTTGATTGATGGATGATTGCCGATGCTCTGTTGCCTCTTTGGTTGTAACAACTGAATTTGTGCTTCTTTTGGCAAACTGATATTTCAAAAGTAGTGATTTATTTCGCCTGTGCTTGTTTCCTGCTGTGATTATCGTTAAATAAGAGCATCCCAATGGTTTGCGTTGCCATGTATGGTTCTTGTTTTGGTAGTAGTTTGCTTTGCTTATCCACAAGTATCGGTCAATTGGTTAGGCTGGAGCAGCTTGGTCCTGGCCCTATTGATGGTGTTACTCTGAAAATGCCAAGCTCAGAAAATTAGACTAGCTGTCCAATTCTTGCTGGAAGGTGTTCCTTAAACAAGATGATGTGCTAGAGACATGAACATTTGGTGTATCCATGGAAGCTATGGTCTTCAGGCTGTATCGTCTTCAGATATTGCAGCAATTCAGAGATCGTTTAACTTCACAACTGGCTGGTGAGTGCTTCATTTTTTCCTTTCAAGTACTTTCTTGGTTTTGGTGGTCTGATATTTATACCTGTAGGCATATGGAGGCTATCCTGAAACCATCAAGCAGAAAGCCCGGCTCCTGTTCCCTGTCGTTTGCCGATGAACAGTCTAAGTTCATCTGTGGATTTCTGATAGCTGTGGCGATCTGAATCTGGGCACATATGTCAAGCTCCTAACGACGTTAAAGCAATGTCGCCATGATGGAGTCCAGGCGGGAGGTTGAGCCGTGCATTGACACTAAGGGAGGAAGCACCAAATAACCAATTTATAATAACAATGTCAGTCAAATATGTTGAGAAAAACATTCTTCTGACCCGAGGAAAAATCGCCGATGGTAGATGGTACACAATATCTTGGAATTCCAAATATTTTACATGCATTTACTTTGTACGTAGAACTTTTTTTAATTTGGCTTTAGATAACACTAGGAAGCACATTTGCAAGCCGTAAGATAGTTCTCTTTTAACCATCAAGTCTTAACAGAAATGACTCGGCCTATCCATGTCAGTTTTCTAGGATGCCTCCTTGAGCATTCTGTTCGGAAGGCACAAGTATTTCATCCCGATGAAACTAAAGTTGTTTCACAGTCCAAGGATTCATTAGTTCTTCCTAATAGTTGCCCAATTCGACATGTCTTTCTTATGTACTACCAGAGAATGAGCTCTAGCCATATTATACTGAACTAGAATGAGCTCCGGTAAACAGGTAGTTCATCATAATCAAACGAAACTTGCTTCTACAGTTGACTCGACAACTGCTGTGCCTAAAGTTGCCAACTACACCATGTCTTTTTCAGTTACCGGAGAGTGATCTTTAGGCTTTAGCAATAGACCACACAGCTCCATGCACACCACAACACACACGGCTCTCATGCAAAACAGAGTAGCAACTTGACACCATTTTCAGAACTCGATCACTACAAGAACCATGGAAAAGTAACCAGGTAGGCTAATTCTTCAGATTAAACAGGCCGGCAATGCATAACTCCTTGTGTCGAAGATCTCAGTTGCGATGCTTGGCAGCTCGTGACTTCTGCTGGCGAGTAGCCAGGCCTGCAACTGATGCCACACGATAGCATAACAAAAGACAGCCTGATTAGGATGAGGAAGTAGACAAGTGGTCCAGCAACATAGCAAAACCGAAGGAACCAAGACATGTTGAAGAAATTGAGGCTGTTTATCAAAGAGTCAATTACACCGGTGGTGCCAGAACTTGGCACAAACGTTCACTTCAGTGCTAGAACTTGCGGCATACATTGAACTGATGCAAAAACTTGGCTTGAGCGTGCAAATACGGTGCTAATCGCGTTTGTATAAACTGGTGACGCTGACAAGCATGACTGCATGGCATAGGGCCCGCTGTCATTGACGCACGGTGGAGTCAGGGCGTGTGGCGTACTCCTTTTGCGAAAACCCTCTGATTTTTTTCAATTTTTTTCGAAAAGGACCCTGTAGGTGTACACTACCTGCATGTATGGCGAGCAAACATCACAAATTTTTTTCAGAATGAAAAAAAGCTGGCCACCTAGAATTTAAACCGGTAATAACCTCAAGATAACTCACATGCGTAGATATTTAAATTTCACAAAAAACACACGCTGAGGTGTTTCGAACAAGCGAGGCGAGAGATACTAACAGGAGGACTACCAATACAACCACGTGCTTTGTGTGCGGGGTTTTGTTTTTTTGAAGGAAAGATTTTTGGCATCTTTTTTTTTGAGCGAAAGTATTTTTAGCAGCTACGACTGGCCGCCCGCTGGGCTACAACAGACAGCAGTTAGCGGGGCCCATTTTCAACATGTCAGTTTTTTCTTTTCATTTTTCCAAATTTATAAAAGATATTTAGATTGTAACTATAGTTATAATTGTAAATATGTATTCATTTGAGAATCCGTAGTCTGGAGGCACACTATTGAATTATTATTTCCATACATAAATTTATATTTATTTAAAATACATTTGTTAATAAAACACACAAACTTTTTTGAAATGCATGAACACATTTAAAACACCATGAAAATTAAATCATAATTTATTTTTTATACAACATGCATATTTATTAAAACACATGCTATTTTTTGAACTTATATGATAATTTGTTTAGATATATTTTCTAAATTATTTTTTATATGGAAACACTTTTTAAAATTATACAAAATAATTCATTATTTTATTTTATGGATTTTCTAAATTATGTGTCATCATTTTTAGTATAATTTATTTTTTATGTATATTATTTATATTATAATTTACATATTTTTATAAATTTTGAAAATGGGAAAAACTAACAGAAATTGTAACCCATGGGCACGTTATGTTATAAACAAAAACTTCAACAATTCTATGGAGACATGAGATTCCATTAGTTGGAGTGGCACGCCCTTCTACTTTTACTCGTGTCGCTCGTTTGAAACCCCAAGGGCGTAAGTTTTTCTCCGGACTATTTTTTTAAATTTATGTTGTTTAATGCAAGATATAAAGTTCGCGTATGCTTGTAAGTCATCAACCAAACTTAGGGCGGGTGGCTAGCCACACGTGCGTTAGACCGATGTCACTTGTTTGAATACCTCGGTGCACCCTGTTTTTCATTCTAATAAAATTTGTGATGGTTCTCTGATAGGTGGGACACACTTGATGCGACACGTGCAAATTACGGTATACTTGATAGGGGGCTTTTCAAGAAAAAAACAAAAAATAAAGAAAGGTGTTTTGTAAAATAGCACGCCACAGGCACATCTTCACAATGCAGTCACTGACAGCTGGCCCTACACCATGCTGTCATGGCCCGTCAACATCGCCGGTGTATACAAATGCAATTAGCACCGTATTTGCACGTCCGAGCCAAGTTTTTGCACCACTTCAATGTATGCCGTAAGTTCTAGTACTAAAGTGATCGTTTGTGGCAAGTTCTAGCACCACCGGTGTAATTGCCTCTTTATCAAAATGCAAACTTATGGTCTTGGCAATGCGTGAATTTTGCCAGTAAGTGAGGCGCATTACATAAATGGTATGGCCTGTAATTTTAGTGGCTAATTAACCAAGGTAAGTACTTTGGCTAGTGTAGTAGGGTTAAGTGGAAACAACATGCATGCATCATAATTTTGTGCAAAATGAGAATTGAGAAACATGCATGCAACCTGAAAGGTGAGACTTGTGTCCAAGGAACAATTGGTCTAGTAGGATGTCTAGTGGTCATGAGGTTGAAAGCTAAATAAATGCATACCTAATTAAATTAAACAACCTAGCTCGCATAGGTATACACAAAGATTCACATTTCATACTGGAATAACTCTAGAATGAAACACGCACTATAGAGGTAATTAAATTAAGTTTTGTTAATGAGAAATCAGGATCACATGATGCAATCTGCAAGCAATAAGTATATATGTTGCTAGATGGTCATATATATTGTACTCCCTCCATTCCCTTATACAAGGCCACAAACTCATATTACATGTACCAAGACAAAATTTAATGATTGCTTTTCAAGTCAACTTTTCTTCTTATTAACCGGGATCATTAATACGCCATACGCATGCAACGAATGAATGAAAAGGAAATAATTGAGTGTCATTATTACTACATGCATGTAATTATTAAAAAGTTGCTAGTAGGAGGAAACATCATTAATTTTTACCTCGGTTACTGTTAATGGACTTGTATTGATGCAAAATGTATTTTTGATAGTGGCCTTGTATAAGGAAATGGAGGGAGTACAAGGGAATAACACTACTGAATTACTTCACCAATAGTATATTCAATAATAATCATGTTAGCACAATCTTCAGATAGGAGTAAAACATACTGAGAATCTAAAACGGTGCATCGATCATGTGTAGAATTAATTATAGATAGTGCAAAACAAGACTAACCCCTTATGATGAATTTAACCGGTGCAATAGGGTCGTCGTCGGAGAGGTCTGCTCCTTCGCGAAAAGTCCAAGTTTCACCTCCTTCAGGGCCATGAGTCCCCATGGTTAATAAACCAACTGAACTGGCCCACCTTTTATTTTTAGGAGGCTGCATATTGTCTATGGTGTAGGCCATCTCATCTACCGACAGTGAAGTGAAATTTGGATTGACTATCTGGACCACTGCATACTTGAGCACCATTGCGTTCTGCAGGATGTACTGGAGGAAGGCAAGCTCATCTTGCCTGGCACGATATTCACGAAACGTGATCACCTTGAGCCGCGCAAGAGCACACTTACGACGAGACCAACCTCTTCCCAGAACTTGAGGTCGAACTTGCCGGCGAGTTGATCGCATTTTTCAGACTGCAAATTGCGTATGTCAGCAGCAGGTAATTAATGGATCGTGCACCATCGATATGTATGAGGATGCAATGCTAGTAGTACCGTAATATGCAGCGCCTCGACATTGGGGAAGCATTTGAGGAAGGCGGGCACCATCTTGACATCGTCGTAGACTCCGAAGCGCACCTTCATACTTTTTTTTTCGAAAAAGAGGACTCCTCGGTCTCTGCATCAGAGTGATGCAAACCAAATAACAAAAAGTGCCAACAAAGAAAAAGACAACTCACACAGAGCCTAAAAGGCTAGATACACAAACTAGCCAGGAAAAGACGCCACAACCGACTGGCTAAAAATAAATAGGTAAACTAATTGCCTATCCTATTATATGACCGCCATCCAAACCGGTTGAAAATATTCCGAGCTACCATCTCCCAATGGATAGATCCAGTAATCAAATGCTCCCTGGCCTCCATCGGAGTGAGTAGCGACCACGAACGGATCACTGCTGTAGCTCGGAAAATAACCTGCAAAAAATGAATCCGTGATGTTCTGTTAAAAACCAAATCATTTCTGCAATTCCAGATAGTCCACAACAAAGCGCAAACTCCAACCTGAATATGTCTTGCTAAGTCAGGCTCAACCCCATTAAGCCATGTCCCAAATAATGCGTTGACAGAAGTCGGTGGAGTAATATTAAAAGCAATATGGACCGTCTGCCAAAGAACTTTGGCCAACAGGCAATCAAAGAATAGATACTTAATCATCTCATCCCGATCACAGAAACTACACCTAGTAGGTCCTGTCCAATTACGCTTTATCAAGTTGTCCTTTGTTAAAATAACTTGTTTATGGACGAACCACATAAACACTTTAATTTTTAAAGGAACTTTGACAGCCCAGACATACTTGGAAGTTGGAATGGAGTTCGAATTAATAACATCAATATACATTGATTTAACTGTAAATACTCTAGATCTAGTCAACTTCCAGCGTAATTCATCGGGTTGGTGAGAAAGTTGAACCTCCATCAGTCTCCTAACTAGATGGAGCCATTCTTCCCAACGATTGCCCGCTAGCGACCGTTTAAACTGAATATTAAGGGGGATAGATTGTAATACTGTTGCCACGAACACCTCACGTCGTTGAGCAATCCGATATAAAGACGGATATTGAATGGCTAAAGGTGAGTCGCCAAGCCAAGTATCCTCCCAGAAACGTGTACTTGCACCGTTTTCAATAACAAACCTCGTCCTATTGAACATTGATTGTTTGACTTTCATTAGTCCTTTTCAGAAAGGCGAATCAGTCGGCCTGACTGTGACCTGGGACAATGTTTTAGTCTGGAGGTACTTGCTGCGGAGGATCTGCGCCCACATGGCCTCAGTCCCGGAAGAAAGCTTCCACAACCACTTACTAAGAAGGCATCTGTTCTTAACTTCAAGATTTTCAATACCAAGACCCCCTTGGTCTTTCGGTCGACAGATGATGTCCCATTTAGCAAGCCGGTATTTTCTTTTAAGTTCATCACCCTGCCAAAAGAAGCGCGACCGATAGAAGTTCAGTCTTTTCCTAACACCAACTGAGACCTCAAAGAACGATAAGAGGAACATAGGCATACTCGTGAGCAACGAATTAATCAAGATCAAACGGCCTCCATATGACATGAGCTTACCCTTCCAGCAGCTCAGTTTTTTCTCAAATCGATCCCCGATGCACTTCCATTCTCTGTTTGTCAGCCTACGATGGTGTATCGGAATGCCAAGGTATGAGAAAGGTAAACTCCCCAACTCGCACCCAAACAATTGCCATAAGACTCCTGTTCGTCTTTGGCTCTACCAAAGCAGAACAACTCGCTTTTATGAAAGTTAATCTTTAACCCGGTCAATTGTTCAAAAAGGCATAACACCAGCTTCATATTTCTCACCTTGGCCAAATCATGCTCCATAAAGATGATTGTATCATCAGCGTATTGAAGGATGGATACACCTCCATCAACAAGATGAGGTACCAAACCACCCACTTAACCATTCTCCTTAGCCCTTCCTATCAAAATTTCTAACATATCCACCACAATGTTAAACAGGATAGGGGACATCGGATCTCCTTGTCTGAGGCCTTTATGTGTCTGGAAGTAATGACCTATATCATCATTCACTTTAATTCCCACACCCCCTTTTTGCATAAAGGATTCGACCTGTCGGCGCCAGGCTTCATCAAAACCTTTCATACACAATGCCTATTGGAGAAATGACCACTTGACCTTATCGTACGCTTTTTCGAAATCCACCTTAAAAATTACTCCATCTAATTTTTTGGAGTGGATTTCATGGAGCGTTTCATGAAGAACAACCACCCCTTCAAGGATATTCCTGTCCGACATGAAAGCAGTTTGGGATTGTTGCACCACAGAATGCGCAATCTGTGTGAGCCTATTGGTCCCGACCTTGGTGAAGATTTTGAAACTAACATTGAGGAGGTAGATCGGCCTGAACTGCTCAATTCTCACAGCATCCATTTTCTTAGGGAGCAATGTGATAGTTCCAAAATTCAAGTGAAATAATTGAAGCTGTCCAGAGAATAGATCATGAAACATAGGTAGTAAATCCCCTTTAATAATGTGCCAGCACTTTTATAGAACTCGACCGGGAACCCATCCGGTCCGGGAGCCTTATTGTTTTTCATTTGTGCAATAGCATCAAACACCTCCTTCTCTGAGAACGGGGCAACCAGGATATCATTATCGGCATCAGACAATTGAGGCACATCCTCAGTCCTAGACTCATCGAGGGACACACAATTATCCTCCGGAGGTCCAAATAACTGTCTATAATAATCGGTAATATAGGTTTTGAGATTATCCTGACCTAAAATAGTACCCTCATCCTGTTCAAGTTGAAAGATCCGCTTCTTTCCGTGCTTACCATTAGCAATGAGGTGAAAGAATTGAGTATTCGCGTCCCCTTGGATCACTTTGCGGACCTTAGCTCGCAAAGCCCACTTCAATTCTTCTTCGCGGAGAAGTTCTTTCAACCTCTTCTCCGCCTCATTTTTAACCTGGAGCTCAGGAGGCAGCAAAATCACGGATTCAGCTTTTATGTCCAGGGCCTGTACAAGAGAAAGGAGCCTATCCTTCTCGATCTTATACACCCCACTGAGGTGCGTAGCCCAACCCTGTAAGAAACTTCTCAAATGCCTAATTTTATTCTGCCAACGCTCGACCGCCGTCCTACCTCCTACACCCTTAGCCCATTCCCTGGCTATGAGGTCCAAGAACCCCTCGCGTTCGAACCAGGCCATCTCGAATGAGAAGGTGTTTTTGTTTCCCATATGGTTCGACTCTCCTGAGTCGACGGACAATGGTGTGTGATCGGAAATTCCCCGCGTGACATTCACGCTTGTGACCATCATGCTTGCACTTGTCTTAATCCCAGCCAGCATTGAAATGGACCAGATTCAGCAAAAAAAGATGGCACATTGAATTGCACTTGTTCGCAAATTGAACAAAGCTGAATGATCATACGGAGGATGGATGTGTAGTACCATGATGACGGTGTCTTGAATCTCCAGCACGTATTTTCCTGGCTCCAGGAACCTGAATACTTTCAGCTTGGGGACGTTGCCAATCCTTAATGCATGATCCGCTGCCGGCAGGGTTGAGACACTCTGACATGATGAGACGCTCCAGACGCAGGGCGTTCAACATGTCCACGCTCTCCATGACGAAAGAGCAGATCTGCACGCAACGAAGGCTGTGGCTGACGAGGCGGAGACGCGCCCCCTTCATCCTCCCTTGGATGTTGAGGATCTCCATGGCGGGGCTCCTGGGCGACGACGGCGACGCTGCAGATGCCGAGCTCCCGGAGGTGGGGGAAGGAGGCGCCTTGGAGGCCGTCCGTGTTCGGAAACTTCCTGATGCCGATGTAGAGGCGGGTGAGGGTGGAGATGGTGAAGAGCGTCTTGGGGAGAGGCACCTCACAGAGCCACGGGCGGTTGACGAGGACGAGCTCCTGGACGCCCCTGGCGGTGAGGAGACGGATCCAGCGCTTGAGCTGGGCCTGGTACGCGCCCATGCGGCTTCCGGTGAGGTGGACGCAGCGGAAGGGCCCCTGGTGCGCGGCGAGGACGCGGGAGACGACGGCGATGACGTCCGGCGTGCTGGCGCACGCGGAGGAGACCATGTGGGTGTCAACGAGGACGAGCGACGTGGAGCTCCAGACCCCGCGCCAGCGCGTGGCGAGCGCGGAGGTTCGGGCGGCGTCCTTGACGGGGAGGCGGGAGACAATGTCGTAGAGGAGCGCGTCGGAGAGGTGGCTGATGCGGTCCACGCCGTCGGAGGGCGCGCACGGAGGGCGGTGAGGCGAGCGGTGGTGGAGACGGGCGTGTCAAATGTTACGAGTTAGTGCTGTCTAGCATAATGAGTTGCAACGCCTAGCAATTACAGCTTAGTGCTAGAATGTAGAAGTTCTAGAGACCTCACCCTTGATATTCCACGTTCTAATTGTTGGAAATATGCCCTAGAGGCAATAATAAAAGCATTATTATTATATTTCCTTGTTCATGATAATTGTCTTTATTCATGCTATAATTGTGTTATCTGAAAATCGTAATACATGTGTGAATAATAGACACCAACATGTCCCTAGTAAGCCTCTAGTTGACTAGCTCGTTGATCAACAGATAGTCATGGTTTCCTGACTATGGACATTGGATGTCATTGATAACGAGATCACATCATTAGGAGAATGATGTGATGGACAAGACCCAATCCTAAACATAGCATAAGATCGTATAGTTCGTTTGCTAGAGTTTTCCAATGTCAAGTATCTTTTCCTTAGACCATGAGATCGTGTAACTCCCGGATACCGTAGGAGTGCTTTGGGCATACCAAACGTCACAACGTAACTGGGTGACTATAAAGGTATACTACGGGTATCTCCGAAAGTGTCTGTTGGGTTGACACGGATCAAGACTGGGATTTGTCACTCCGTATGACGGAGAGGTATCACTTGGCCCTCTCGGTAATGCATCATCATAATGAGCTCAAAGTGACCAAGTGTCTGGTCACGGGATCATGCATTATGGTACGAGTAAAGTGACTTGCCGGTAACGAGATTGAACGAGGTATTGGGATACCGACGATCGAATCTCGGGCAAGTGACATACCGATTGACAAAGGGAATTGTATACGAGGTTGCTTGAATCCTCGACATCGTGGTTCATCCGATGAGATCATCGAGGAGCATGTGGGAGCCAACATGGGTATCCAGATCCCGCTGTTGGTTATTGACCGGAGAGCGATCTCGGTCATGTCTACATGTCTCCCGAACCCGTAGGGTCTACACACTTAAGGTTCGGTGACGCTAGGGTTGTAGGGATATGTATATGTAGTAACCCGAATGTTGTTCAGAGTCCCGGATGAGATCCTGGACGTCATGAGGAGTTCCGGAATGGTTCGGAGGTAAAGAATTATATATAGGAAGTGCTATTTCGGGCATCGGGACAAGTTTCGGGGTCACCGGTATTGTATCGGGACCACCGGAGGGGTCCCGGGGGTCCACCGGGTGGGGCCACCTGTCCCGGGGGGCCACATGGGCTGTAGGGGGTGCGCCTTGGCCTACATGGGCCAAGGGCACCAGCCCCAAGAGGCCCATGCGCCTAGGGTTTCAAGGGAGGAAGAGTCCTAGGAGGGGAAGGCACCTCCTAGGTGCCTTGGGGAGGAGGGATTCCTCCCCTTGGACGCACCCCCCTAGGAGATTAGATCTCCTAGGGCCGGCGCCCCCCCCCTTGGCCCTCCTATATATAGTGGGGGAGATGGAGGACTTCTTACCCATGCCTTTGGTGCCTCCCTCTCCCTCTCCAACACCTCCTCCTCCTCCATAGTGCTTGGCGAAGCCCTGCCGGAGTACTGCAGCTCCATCACCACCACGCCGTCGTGCTGCTGCTGGAGCCATCTTCCTCAACCTCTCCTCTCCCCTTGCTGGATCAAGAAGGAGGAGACGTTACGCTGACCGTACGTGTGTTGAACGCGGAGGTGCCGTCCGTTCGGCGCTAGGATCTCCGGTGATTTGGATCACGTCGAGTACGACTCCCTCATCCCCGTTCTTTGAACGCTTCCGCTCGCGATCTACAAGGTACGTAGATGCATCTAACCACTCGTTGCTAGTTGAACTCATAGATGGATCGTGGTGAAACTGTAGGAAAATTTTTGTTTTCTGCAACGTTCCCCAACACTAATGACTTGTAACTGAACATGTACATGTACTATATAAACAGCTCAATACAGTGAGGATTATCACGACAAATATCTCTTCTATCTTGGTAATCAGAGCTCGATCTTCTTCCTCACCATGTCCACCACTCCTGCCACCAGCGATGGCACCTCCGGCGCGACCGTCTCGTCCGGCTCCGCCTCCATTGCGGCCATCGCTAACCTGATCACCATCCGCCTCACAAGGGAGAATTTTCTTCTTTGGAAAACTCAGGCCGTCCCTGTCCTTTGCGCGCAGGGCTCCTTCGGCTACGTCGATGGCACCATCCCTCCACCGGCGGAGACCATCACGGAGGGTACCGGCAACGCTGCCCGTATCGTGGCAAATCCGGTGTTCCTTCGCTGGTATCAACAGGACCAGGTAGTCCTCATCGCCTTGCTCTCCTCCATGACTGAGGACATCATCGGGCAATTGACGCAGCTGCACACCTCCCGTGTCGTCTGGGATGCGCTGCATGCGATGTTTTCCTCAGAGAGTCGCGCACGCGTGATGCAAATCCGCTACATGCTCTCCAACCAAAAGAAAAAGGACCTATCTGCTGCTGCATACTACAAAAAGATGAAGGGGTATGCCGACGCTATGGCATCCGTTGGCAAGCCCCTCTCCGACGAGGAGGTGCTTGGCTACATGCTCGCTGGTCTGGGCTCAGAATATGAGCCCCTTGTTGCTTCAATCACAGCACGTGATGAGCCAGTGAGCCTTGCCAGCTTCTATGCGTATTTGCTTAGCGCCGAGCTTCGTCTTGAGCAGCAGACTTCCACCGGCGAGATCTCCTCCTCTGCTAATGCAGCAGCCCGCAGTGGAGGTCGTGGTGGCCAGGGGCAGGGCCGTGGCCGTGGAGGCCGCAATCGCAACAAGCCCACCTGCCAAGTCTGCCAGAAATATGGGCATGATGCGTTGAGGTGCAGGCAGCGTTTTAACCATGCCTATCAGGCTGAGGACAACCGCGAGCGCTACGGCAACACTGAGCGCAACAGCAACGCTACCAACACCGGCGGCCATGGTGGCTACTCCGTCGACACCAACTGGTACCTCGACTCCGGCGCGACGGACCACCTCACCAGCGACCTTGATCGCCTCATGGTCCATGATCGCTACAACGGCAAGGATAAGGTCCATGTCGCCAACAGAGCAGGTTTGCGAATCTCTCACGTTGGTCAATCTATGCTTCCTGGCTCACACAAACCACTGCTGCTTAAAAATGTTCTTCACGTTCCAGAGTTGCACAAACACCTTATTTCAACTCATAAACTCGTTTCTGATAACCGTGCATTTGCCGAGATGTATCCTGACTTTTTTCGTCTAAAGGATCAAGTCACGAGGAGGGTCCTTCTGCAAGGTAGAAGCCGCGGCAGTCTCTACCCGGTGCCAAGCTTCCGTGCGTCTTCATCTTTCAGTCAGTCCAGTCGCCACGTCCTCTCCGCTGTCAAGCTCACCTCTGAACATTGGCACAAGAGGCTCGGCCATCCTTCATCCAGCGTCGTCGATTCTGTCATTAGGTTGAATAAACTACCTTGTGCACCGTCTCGTGAGTCTTTAGTATGTGATGCTTGCCAACGTGGCAAAATGCATCAGCTTCCATATAATAATTCCTCTCATGTAACCAACTTTCCGCTTGAGCTAGTTCACACCGATGCGTGGGGCCGGCTCGTACCTCTGTTGGCGGATTTAAATATTACGTGAGTTTCTTGGATGATTTTAGTCGCTTTACTTGCATTTATCTGATTAAGTGAAAATCTGATGTTGAAAACACATTTTATGTTTTTCAAAACCATGTTGAGCGACTTCTTAATACCAAAATTCGTGCGGTTTAGTCAGACTGGGGGGGGGGTGAATATCGCCGGCTCCATCGATATTTTTCCCGTGTCAGCATCGCTCACCGTGTTACGTGCCCACACACCTCCCAGCAAGACGGCATCGCGGAACGAAAGCATCGACACATTGTCGAAACTGGCATTGCCCTCCTCGCTCACTCCTCGCTTCCCCTTCGTTTTTGGGACGAAGCTTTCCTCACTGCATGCTACCTAATCAATCGCATGCCGAGCCGCACCATTCAAAACTCTACACCTCTTACCATGCTGTTCAATGAAACTCCCGATTATTCTCGTCTACGTACTTTCGGTTGTGCATGCTGGCCTAATTTACGACGCTACAACATTCATAAACTTGATTTTTGATCTCGCCAATGTGTTTTTCTCGGATATAGCAGCATGCACAAAGGTTATAAATGTTTGGATAGATCCACCGGACGGGTCTATATCTCACGTGATGTTATCTTTAATGAACATGTGTATCCATTTGCTAATTCCATTCTGCCAACACCCATTCAACCTGTATCTAGATCTATCCCTTTACCACATTCCCAGCCAGTAGCACAGGTTGATCACGTAAGAGATTTTGCTACCTCTTTGTTGGATACTAATCATCCTGCCTCGAGCGATTTTTCTGGTGCAGGTACCTCTCCAGCCGGCTCACGTACGTCCTCTGCTGACGCTGGCAGTGCCATGCAGCCCTCTGTTGACGGGGTTGCTGATGTGAGCCATACCATGCAGCCCGACGTTGTCGTGGATGAGCCTGCGTCGCCGGCCTCCCCTGTTGTGGTTGAGCATGTGCCTGCTTGGACCGAACCGGCCTCTTCTGGTTCGTCCAATACCGCGCTGTCCGACACTGTGACTTTGCGCGCGTCGGCACGATCTTTGGCTGGAGCTGCTCCATAGCAGCCCGAGCAGCGTGGTGTCACTACTCGGCTTCACAACAACATTGTCAAGCCTCTAGTGCCTACTGATGGCACGGTCCTCTACGACCCACGTCGTCGGGCATTCCTTGCAGCACCCACTTCCTACCGCTCCGCGATGACGGATTCATCATGGCGTAAGGCCATGGAGCTTGAGTTTGCCTCTCTACAGGAGAACCGCACCTGGACGCTCGTCCCTTGACCGCCGGGACATAACGTCATTGGGTGCAAATGGGTTTTCAAGGTCAAAGAACACGCTGACGGCAGCATCGACAAGTACAAGGCCCGTCTCGTGGCCAAGGGCTTCACTCAGCGGTACGGTGTCGACTACCTCGACACCTTCAGTCCGGTTGTAAAACCGGCAACTGTCCGACTCGTCCTTGCTCTTGCCATCTCGCGCGGCTGGAGTCTTTGCCAGCTTGATGTTAGCAATGCTTTCCTCCATGGCGAACTCTCTGAGACAGCCTATATGCAGCAACCACCCGGCTTTGAGGATCCTCGGTACCCGGGGTATGTCTGTAAACTTCAGCGGGCTCTCTATGGCCTCAAACAGTCGCCGCGCGCATGGTACTCTCGGCTCAGTGATCGTCTCCAGCAACTTGGTTTTGCTCCATCAACAGCAGATACATCCCTGTTTATTTTCTCTCATGCCGGCATCACCAGGTATATGCTCGTCTACGTCGACGACATCGTCGTCACCAGTTCCAGCCCGACTGCAGTTCGGCGTCTATTGGATCAGCTAGCTCAGTCCTTCCCAGTGAAGAGTACTTCTTGGGCATTGAAGTGGCTTCCAATTCTGGGGGGTTGAGTCTTACTCAGAAGAAGTATGCTACTGACCTACTTCAACGTACACACATGGAGAATTGCAAGGCAGTGTCAACCCCCATGAATGTGCAACAGAAGTTACGCGGGACATTGGCCAAGCTCTAAATGATGAAGAAGCTTTTGTCTATCACAGTACTGTAGGTGGTTCGCAATACTTGACGCTCACCAGACCCGACATTTCATTTGCCGTCAATAAGGTTTGTCAGTACTTGGCTCAACCAACGGAGGTTCATTGGGAAGCTGTAAAAGGAATTCTCCGCTATGTCAAGGGGACAATATCTTGTGGGCTCAGTATATGGAGATCAACATCTACACTCTTGAGCGTTTTCACAGACGCTGATTGGGCTGGATGCGCAGATGATCGGCGCTCAACCGGTGGCTTTGCGGTCTTTTTTGGACCAACCTTAATTTCCTGGAGCGCATGGAAACAACCAACCGTGTCATGCTCATCTACAGAGGCAGAGTACAAGGCACTCGCAAATGGGACTGCCGAAGTTACTTGGGTACAGTCATTACTAAAAGAGCTACATATATCGCAGCCGTGCCCGCCTGTACTATGGTGTGACAACCTTGGAGCTACCTATCTTACCGTGAACCCAGTGTTTCATGCAAGGACAAAACACATCGAGGTCGACTTCCACTTTGTCCGAGAGAAGGTGGAACTAGGAGCTCTAGATGTCCGGTTCATTGCTTCAGAAGATCAGGTCGCGGATGTCTTCACCAAACCATGCACGAAGCTGATGCTAGACCGATGTCATCGCAATCTCAATCTTGTCTCTATTGGTTGAGATTGAGGGGGTGTGTCAAATGTTATGAGTTAGTGATGTCTAGCATAATGAGTTGCAACGCCTAGCAATTACAGCTTAGTGCTAGAATGTAGAAGGTCTAGAGACCTCTCTCTTGATATTCCACGTTCTAATGACTTGTAACTGAACATGTACATGTACTATATAAACAGCCCAATACAGTGAGGATTATCACGGCAAATATCTCTTCTATCTGGGCGGGTCCGGGACGTTGGCGTGGATGAGCGACATGAGCTGCTCCGTGCTCCGGTCCAGCTCGTGTGGGTCGAGGCCTTGGCGCCGCATGTCGGCCGCCGTCATCGGGTCGACGTTGGAGAACCGGCTGGCCATCGCCGGCGCCGGCGGGAAGCTAGGGTTTTGCGGGTGGTTGGAGTGGAGTGAGTAAAGTGAGTGGCGAGAGATCGGCGGCAGATGTTGGTTTTGTAGGGTTCGATCCGCAGGGGTGTGCTTTCGGGTGGGCCAAATGTCGGGACCTGGTTGCTCACTGGCCCATGAGAAGATCCCTAGAATAATGGGAAGTTATACTACTAGTACTATTAAATGGTACTAATACCCCTAAAAACAATTAAATGGTAAGTTGATTGGAAGATTACATTATTAATGTACAATAAAGTGATGACTATAAGAGATGCCACATATTTGTGATTAGTTGGAGGTAAGAGGAGAAACGGGCTATAAGCTTGCAGTCGACTGGTGCATGACCCCCAACAATTTTTGTGAGAAAAAGAGGTGGGCCATATATTAATAGTCTCCACTCCTAATGGAGCAGTTGGTAGCCTGGTACGGTTTATTTTCGTCTGGTTTTTCTTCATCCCACCTCCCACCACCTCCTCCCACTGGTTCCCCCCCCATTAAAAAACCAAATCCCATTAGGGGGATCTTGTTTCATGCTTCCTTTGGTAGGCGCTGATTCAATTCAATTACGTAAACAATAAGTAATTAAGAATTCAGAAATTGCACTATATATGTGAGATCACCTTCCTAAAAGACGGGCATAAGATTTTTTTCGATAACCTTCCATAATAAAATGAGATATTTCTTCATAAGAAATCACTAATCCCGCGCGCTATGTCATTCATTATTATCATCATCTCTACTATTAATTGAGAACCACAAGTTTCATATAGGCGCAAACATCCGCGTGCCCCTGCGAAGGGACATCGTGCACGACAGCATGGAAGATGTCGTGGCCGGGCCTAACGCTGGCACGGTGGTTGAGAATGCCAGGGCGTGGATCATGGTGTCGAGGACGGTCGTGGGGGGAGGCGGGTCATCAGACCGCCACGTGGACTCGGTCATATTATATTTTTTGTAGAGCCAGACAAGCTACATTAGCAAATCAAGTGTGTCCATTTAAATGTCAAGAAATTCGTTAAGGGAATGTGTCCTACATTACTCGGTAGTCTTCATCATTGGCGTTTGTAGCAGCCATTCATGTGAAATTATTTTAGAAATCGAGCACTAAATAAATTCGAAATCAAACCATTGATGCAATTAATTAGCTGCAACTGTTGAGTCAGTATGCGAGTCCACGCCTCTAAATATCAGCTTCAGGAGAGCGTTAGCCGGTAACCGTTGGGAAGCTTGGCTCCATCTTGTGAGAAGATTGATGGATGTTCAACTCTCTCCATGTCCAGATCAGTTGTGTTGGAAGCTTACTAGGAATGGAGAATTTACGGTTAAATCCATGTATTTGGATGTCATTAATTCAAGCTATATTCCTACCTCGAAACATGTTTGGCATGTCAAAGTTTCATTGAGAGTTAAAGTGTTTATGTGGTTTGTACACAAACAAGTCATTTTAACTAAGGATAGCTTGATTAAACGCAACTGGAGTGGATCCTCTCGATGTAGTTTTTGTGATACGGATGAAACAGTCAAACACCTCTTTCTCGATTGTCCTTTGGTGATCAGTCAACATAGCCTTCAATATTACTCCATCGAATAATATTAGCACGTTATTTGGGACGTGGTTGGATGGGATTGAGTCCCAAACATCAAGATATTTGTGTAGGAGTATGTGCTTTATTATGGGCTATCTGGAATTGCAGAAATGATTTGGTCTTTAACAGAACAACAAATACTCACTTTTTGCAGGTTATCTTCCGAGCCACTGCGTGGATCCGTATGTGGTCGTTACTCACTCCGACGGAGGCCAGGGAGCGTTTGTTCACTGGATCTATCCGCTGGGAGATGGTAGCACGGGATATTTTCAGCCGATTTGGATGCCGGTCATGTAATAGGATAGACAATTAGTTTTCCTATCTCTCTTTTGCTAGCCGGTTGTGGCTTTTATTTTGGTTACTTAGCTCTTTGTGAGCAGCTTTTGTTTGAGTCTTTAAGACTATTGTTGAACCTTTGTACTTGCTAATAAATGTGTCCGTATGCATCTTTCTGATGCAGAGGCTGGGGATGTCCCCTTTTCTAAAAAAAATTAATTAGCTCGGCAGTTAATTACGTATGCAATTAATTAGGTCCATTTAAATAGGATTTTTTTGCACCCAATCAATTTGGAAGTTGAGTGATTAATACAATTAATTATTTTTTTAGACAATTATTTATGCCTATAGATAATTAGAAGTAGGGATATTTTCCAATTAGTCAGATAATTAATTGATTTGGTTGACAGTTAATTAGGCATGCATATAATTAGGTAGGTTGTTAGTTATTTGTGTACTTAATCAATTAATCAAGCAGTTAATCACGTCGAATCATTCTGAAAGCGCTCGTGGGCAAGGACGATCAACGGGCTCTCAGCTGCATGACCAAGCATCGAGCACCGCTTGCCAATATGGACAACGACCACCATGCGCTTGCGACATGGGCGACCTAGCGTTCACCTAGATGGATGAAGACTATGCTCCGCATGATGTCCACACGCTGACGGTTGCCGAAATATTCGCTGGTGAGGACAACACAACACAACATTGGCCAGGTGTTTCATGCGATAATAAGAAGAAAGAGTGTTCGAAGAACAAGAAGAAAAAAGAACTAAAGCCACCAAACGGTCCATGGTGTCGGAGAAAGAAAAGAGTGTTCCAAATAATAAGAGAGAGAGAAGAGAAAGAGTATTCTTTAAGTTAAGTAGGAATGAGAACTAAAGTTGTCGAGAAATGAGAAAGAAGAAGATGAGGCGTTGATGAAGAACACACTAATGTTGATGTGGTGCTGGTTGGTTCCAATGAAACGGGTTAGTGAAGACGCGAGGAGTAGAAGGTGTAGGGAAAGACGAGGAAGAGAAGAACGACAATTATCCCTTCTAGCATATGTGGGATAGAGGTGGAGCTTATTGGCGACTAGGAATAAGTTCATGTTGCCACTCTCCTTCAATGTGAATGTTCATTTGCAAAGTTGAATGGATGTTTGAGAATGCTATCTGTAGTTATTTGTTGCTTTGTGTCAATAGTATGTTGTTAGTTTAACCGACTCTATTATATTATAAACATGAAATTTTTCATCATTATTGCAATGCACGGCGAAGATGAGGTCGGTGTCATCCGGTTCTAAAGGAGGTGGCTCCAGCGAGAAATGTCCCGCTACGGCAGGAAGCCGATCGGGAATGGGAGGTTCCGACAGAAAAAGGGAAGGTGCGTCGTTGGATGAGGTTCTTTGTGTTGAACACGACTGTTACAGATAACATTGCGAATAGCCCATAGCAACACACGTGCATTCTCCTAGTATCACTAACTAGCTTCGGCCGGTCGTGTCCATGCGAGCAGCCTCCTAACCATTCAGATCGCGACAAGTAAGGTACGAGGGGCCATCCCAGCGATCGTCCTCCTTCTCCCTTCACCTACCTCTCACTCACGCTAGGCTGTAACTTCTTCTCCACGCGCACCGGACGGAGTAGAAGACCCCGAGGAAAGGCGCAACCACGTTCGGGTGGGGCGCGTGGTGGCGGCCGAGGAAGCGCAGGGAAGAGATGAGGATGGAAGGAGGCGCAAGCCGGGGCAGCGCACACGAGTGATGAGGGGCACGACAAGCGGAGCATGATCTCGTCCAATACATCATCAGGCGCCTCCCAGAACAGCGCCGCGATGACGATGGCCATGGGTGAGTGTGGGAGCTCGACTGAGCAGCAACAACAGCTGTGAAAATGGTTGTAGAAAATTCCATTGCTAGTTGTAGCAAAGCTGACTATGGTTGCAGGCTTGCAGCAAAACAACATCATCATCGTCGCGGGTCGTAGCTAAGACAAAAAGTCTTGAAGCTTTTTCAATGCTGGTTGTAGCTTTTATAATCACCGGCTGTAGCTTTTCATTTGTCGTCCATGGCTTTCGTCTTTACGGTTGAAACTTTTCTCGCCGCCAGATGAAACTTTTTTCATCGCCGGATGTAACTTTTCTTGGTCGTCCATAGCTTCCGTCATATATGAGTTGGAACTTTTTTCGTAGCCGGTTCAAGTGTTTTTTGTCATTGGTTGTAGTTTTTTTGGTCATCGATTGCAGCACTGGGCATCTCCCCCCGATGCTCGAATTTTGTTGCAAGCGTCAAGTGCGCCCAAGCAAGCTGCGACATTGGGGATGATCGGTGGCGAGCATGCCGGCGAGCTTCGGTCGTCGCCACCGGAGCTACAACGGTCGCCACAGGAGCTGCAACCGCAGGGTGCGGTTGGTGCATGGGGCTAAGTCGGTGACGAGGATGACCGGCGAGGGCTGGGATCCTGGGACCGGTGACTATGACGCCCGGCGAGGACAGACGACAAGGGGCGGCGACGAGGCGAGTGATACGTCTCCATCGTATTTACTTTTCCTAATGCTTTTGCTCTCGTGTTGGACTCTAATTTGCATGATTTGAATGAAACTAACCCGGACTGACGTTGTTTTCAGCAGAACTACCATGGTGTTGTTTTTGTGCAGAAATAAAAATTCTCGGAATTGGACAAAACTTTTTTGAGAATTATTTTAGAATATATAAAAAATACTGGAACCAAGACCCACTAGAGGGGGGGGGGGCTGTGGCGCGCCCTGGTGGCCAGTGGGGCCCACGAGGCCCCTCCAACCCTATTCTAGATACTATAAACTCACATTTTTGGAGAAAAAATAGGAGAGGAAGTTTCATCGTGTTTTACGATACGGAGCCGTTGCCACCTTCTGTTCTTTCTCGGGAGGCCAGATCTGGTGCCCGTTCGGGGCTCCGGAGAGGGGGGTCTTTGGTCTTCATCATCATCAACTACCCTCCATCACCAATTCCATGATGCTCACCGCAGGGAGTGAGTAATTCCTTCATAGGCTCGCTGGTCGATGAAGAGTTGGATGAGATTCATCATGTAATCGATTTAGTTTTGTTAGGGCTTGATCCCTAGTACCCACTATGTTCTGAGATTGATGTTGCTATGACTTTGCTACGCTTAATGATTATCACTAGGGCCCGAATGCCATGGTTTCATATCTGAACTGTTTATGTTATCACCATTATATCTACGCTCGTGATCCGATCATGCAAGTCATATTCACCTATTACGTGTTATGATACGTAAACCCCAAGGTGACAACAATCGGGATACTTTTCGGTGATGATTGTAGTTTGAGGAGTTCATGTATTCACTATGTGTTAATTCTTTGTTCCGGTTATCTATTAAAAGGAGGCCTTAATATCCCTTAGTTTCCTTATGGACCCCGCTGCCACGGGAGGGTAGGACAAAAGATGTCATGCAACACTACTGCAGGATGCTGCTAATGCGACACTATGATCAGAGACCCTTACATGAAACTGTGTGTGATGCATTAATCACAAATGGGGATGTAAAAAACCCGTCAAAAAAGTGCAAAACTTTTGTGATGGCGGAGCCATCAAACACGGTTCAGATTTTAGTTGCGTGTGCGATGCAGGGCACACAGTTAATCCATTCGAACTGTTTGCGATGAAGCAGAACAACAAAAATGGGCAGCCATATCAATGTGTGTGTGATATATGGCGTACAGTGCTCCAATGAACTGTTTGCTATTAGGGAGTGCAACAGAAACGGTTAGGCAGATCATGGTGTGTGTAATATACAACATACGGGTCACTCGGACGAACTGTTTTCGATTGGGGAACACAACAGAAACGGTTCAACTTAACAAGATGTGTGTGATACGTGGCAAACAGCTGACTCGGATGAACGGAGTGCGCCGCGGCCGCCTCAATGGCGAGAAAAATGCTCGGACGGACACGAGCAGAGCGTGCCGCGGTCACCTCAACGGCGAGCAACCACGTGGTCAACCTTCTGCTATCAATAAATTTTGACCTTGTTTCTCGTTACATTGCAGATTACAACGCAATAAGTAATTGCAAATCTGTTCACACCTATCAAACTAATATGTGTTCACGCTTAGCACCGGGCTATAAAAACTACCAACTCAAAAATTACTTCATAGTTCCTCTCCTCATCACCCACAAAACTGGTTTTTTCCTGTCAACTCGTTCCGCCATGACCGGTAGGAGGAGTTTAGGGTGGACATATAACCAGGCAGCAAAGACCAAGGCCGCGGAAGCACTAGAGAGATCCCACCGCAAATCCGCAGCCGCAGCAGAGATGTGTCGGCGCGCCGCGGAGCCCTCGAACGAGCTCTCACGGGCACGCGAGGGCTCCCACAAGCGCACTCGTGGCGTCAGCCATCGCGACGAGCTGGCGTTCATACAATAAAGCGACAACCATATGGCTCCTACCAGTTGCCGATAACTGTTACAAAACATGATCATCTCATACAACAATTTATATATCATCACGTCTTGACCATATCACATCACAGCAAGCCCTGCAAAAACAAGTTAGACGTCCTCTACTTTGTTGTTGCAAGTTTTACGTGGCTGCTACGGGCTTCTAGCAAGAACCGTTCTTACCTACGCATCAAAACCACAACGATTTTTCGTCAAGTGTGCTGTTTTAACCTTCAACAAGGACCAGACGTAGTCAAACTCGATTCAACTAAAGCTGGAGAAACAGACACCCACTAGCCACCTATGTGCGAAGCACGTCGGTATAACCAGTCTCATGAACGCGGTCATGTAATGTCGGTCTGGGCCGCTTCATCCAACAATACCACCGAATCAAAGCAAGACATTGTTGGTAAGCAGTATGACTATTATCGCCCACAACTCTTTGTGTTCTACTCGTGCATATAACATCTATGCATAGACCTGGCTCGGATGCCACTGTTAGGGAACACAAAAATTACCAAAAAATTTACCTACGATCACGCAAGATCTATCTAGGAGATGCATAACAACGAGAGGGGAGAGTGTGTCTATGTACCCTCGTAGACCGAAAGCGGAAGCGTTTAGTAACACGGTTGATGTAGTCGAACGTCTTCGCGATCCAACCGATCAAAGTACCAAACACGCGACACCTCCGCGATCAGCACATGTTTAGCTTGATGACGTCCCTCGAACTGTTGATCCAGTTGAGGCCGAGGGAGAGTTCCATCAGCACGACAGTGTTGTGATAGTGATGATGAAGTTACCGACGCAGGGCTTCACCTAAGCACTACAACGATATGGCCGAGGTGTCTAACTATGGAGGGGGGCACCGCACACGGCTAAAAGATCAACTTGTGTGTCTTTGGGGTGCCCCCTCCCCATGTTTATAAAGGGGGGAGGAGAGGAGGCGGCCCTAGGATGGGGCGCGCCATGGGGGGAGTCCTACTTGGACTCCTAGTCGAAGTAGGATTCGGTCCCCCCCTTTCCTAGTCCAAGTAGGAGAAGAAGAGAAAGAGGAGAGAAGAGAAGGAAGGAGAGAAGAGAAGGAAGGAGGGGGCGACGCCCCCTCCCCTTGTCCAATTTGGACTGGGCAAGGGGGGGGACGCCACCTTTGGATGACCCTCTCTCTTCTCCAGTAAGGCCCATTGTGGCCCATTAATCCCCTAGGGGGTTCCGGTACCCCCCGTACTCCGGAAAATGCCCAAATCTATCCGAAACCATTCCGGTGTCCAAGCATAACCTTCCAATATATCAATCTTTATGTCTCGACCATTTAGAGACTCCTCGTCATGTCCGTGATCTCATCCGAGACTCCGAACAAACTTCCGCTCATCAAAATACGAAACTCATAATACAAATCGTCATCGAACGTTAAGCGTGCGGACCCTATGGGTTCGAGAACTATGTAGACATGACCGAGACATATCTCCGATCAATAACCAATAGCGGAACCGGGATGCTCATATTGGCTCCTACATATTCTACGAAGATCTTTATCGGTCAAACCGCATAACAACATACATTGTTCCCTTTGTCATCGGTATGTTACTTGCCTGAGATTCGATCGTCGGTATCATCATACCTAGTTCAATCTCGTTACCGGCAAGTCTCTTTACTCGTTCCGTAATGCATCATCCTGTAACTAACTCATTAGTCACATTGCTTGCAAGGCTCATAGTGATGTGCATTACCGAGAGGGCCCAGAGATACCTCTCCGATACACGGAGTGACAAATCCTAATCTTGATCAAACTCAACAAACACCATTGGAGACACCCGTAGAGCATCTTTATAATCACCCAATTACGTTGTGATGTTTGATAGCACACACGGCGTTCCTCCGTTATTCGGGGGTTGCATAATCTCATAGTTTGAGGAACATGTATAGTCATGAAGATAGCAATAGCAGAAAAACTAAACGATCATTATGCTAAGCTAACTGATGGGTCTTGTCCATCACATCATTCTCTAATGATGTGATCCCGTTCATCAAATGACAACACATGTCCATGGCTAGGAAACTTAACCATCTTTGATTAACAAGTTAGTCAAGTAGAGGCATACTAGGGACACTCTGTTTGTCTATGTATTCACACATGTACTAAGTTTTCGGTTAATACAATTCTAGCATGAATAATAAAAATTTATCATGATATAAGATAATATAAATAACAACTTTATTATTGCCTCTAGGGCATATTTCCTTCAAATGTGTCGTCGTATTATCCGTTTCCATTTTATTTATGGTCGTATTATTCGTTGCCCTATGTGGCAATTTAAATTAGGCTGGAATACGAGTTGAAAACACGAACAAAGTAAATGCTGCCATGGGATCACAATCAAACACCCTCCATCTAGGTGCTTTAATTAACCCATTAATGGAGAAGTTGTGAGTGAGGCGGGCGGCGGCTGGTGCATGGAGGTTAAAGAGCTCGCTTTCCGGTGAGCATGGGTGGCCTTGCTGCTCGCATGTGTCCCATCGAGCCTGTGAGGTGGACATGATGCATGCGTCCCATCGAGCCTGCGCGGCGGACTACTCCCAGCGTCCCGTCGAGCCTGCACGTCAGACTTCTCGCGCTCGTCCCGTCTAATCAAATAGCTGCACGCACGCCACCGAGTATGGTTAAATTTCTACACAGTTAATATAATACAACCGTTTGCGATATTAATGTGTCAATTTTTTGTTTCAAAAAGGACTTGGCTACTAATATGTGTGCCTCTTCTCAAACTGGATGATTTTTTACCACGACATATATGTGCCATGTCATGAAACCATGCCAAGTTTCATGTTTTTTGGGTGAGTTTTTGATTTACTAGGAACCGAGATTCTCAATGTTTCAGGATGACGATAAGTTTGTAATTCATTCCCATTCCTTAAGCGAGACCTAAACATGCACCCAATGACACATGTACGATTTCCCACCCATTTTGCTTCACCAGAGCATGTGCTTGTAGTTCAAATTTGAATTATGGACTACATTAAATGCGTAGAAAACTTAATTAGTAATATATACAATGGCCAAATGAACCCTGAATAGTTCCAAATTTTAGCATGACACTCCTATTATTCTATGTTGCCTGTAGAAAATAAAGTTCAAGGCGAGAAGAGGCAGCGATTATCGTTTCGCCCACAAGAGGGGCATGTTTCCCTACCGTAACCACGAGGGTTGCAACAGCCTCCGGTTTGTAAGAGGCTTGTAATATAGCTTCGCCCAAATTGGACAATTATATGTACCATGTAGTGACACCATGCCAAGTTTCATGATTTCTTGGTGAATTTTGGATTTACAGAGATTTAAAAACCGAGATTTGCAATGTTTGTGGCCAAGCCAGGACGGCGAGATGGTTGAATTCATTCCCATTCGTTCCATGGGACCTAACATGCACCCCAAGGAAACATGTACATTTTTTCTAGCCATTTTGGTGCACTGGAGCATGTATTTGTAGTTCGGATTTGAATTATGGACATTAAATGCCTAGAAAAATCAATTAATGAATAAAAAAGGTCAAATGAACCCTGAATAATTTCAAAGTTCAGCGCAAATATCCCGTTGTTCCGTGTTGCGTGTAGAAGAAAATACGAGGCTAGAAGTGGGAGCGATTATCGTTTGGCCCATAAGGGGACACGTTTCCCTATCGAAACCACGAGGGTTCTTGCGACAGGCTCCGGTTTGTAAGAGGTTTGTAATAAAGCTTGTCCCAAATTGGCAATGTTTTTACCACAACATATATGTGCCATGACGTGACACCATGCCACCTTTGATGACTTTATGGTGAGTTTTGGATTTACGGGGATTTAAAAACTGAGATCTAAAATGTTTGAGGACGAGCCAGGACACCGGAACGGTTGTAATTTGTTCCCATTCTTAGCATGGTACCTAAACATGCACCCAAGGAAACATGTATAATTTTTCTAGCCATTTTGGTGAACTGGAGCATGCATTTGTAGTTCAGATTTGAATTATGGACATTAAATGCCTAGGAAACTCAATTATTGTATAAAAAGGCCAAACAAACCCTGAATAAGTTAAAATTTCAGCACAGATATCCCATCGTTCCATGTTGCCCATAGAAGAAAATACAAGGCGAAAAGATGCAGTGATTACATTTCGCCCACAAGGGGAACACGTTTCCCTATCAGAACCACGAGGCTTCTTTGAGAGAAGCTCCAGTTTGTAAGAGGTTTGTAATAAAGCTTGGCACCATGCCACCTTTGATGAAGTGACACCATGAAGTGACACCATGCCACCTTTGATGACTTTCTGGTGAGTTTAGGATTTACGGGGATTTAAAAACCGAGATTCCAAATGTTTGAGGACGAGCCAAGACACGGGTATGATTGTAATTCGTTCCTATTCATGGCATGTGACCTAAACATGCACCCAAGGACACATGTATAAATTTTCTAGCCATTTTGGTGAACTAGAGCACGTATTTGAAGTTCAGATTTGAATTATGGACATTAAATGCCTAGGAAACTCAATTAGTGTATACAAAGGCCAAACGAACCCTGAATAAGTTTAAATTTCAGCACGGATATCCTATCGTTCCATGTTGCCCGTGGAAGAAAATAAAAGGCGAAAAGTGGTAGTGATTACATTTTGCCCACAAGGGGGACATGTTTCCCTATCGGAACCACGAGGCTTCTTTGAGAGAAGCTCCGGTTTGTAAGAGGCTTGTAATAAAACTTGCGCCAAAATGGACGAAAAAAATTTCCTTGACATATATGTGCCATGTCGTGACACCATGCCAGGTTTCACGATTTTCGGGTGAGTTTTGGATTTACGGGGATTTAAAAACCGAGATTCTTCTCACGAAATGTTTTCAAATAGCACACGGTTCACTCACGGAAGCCGTGTGCCTACCAAACCGTGGCCGATGCCCCCTCCCCCTTGCTGTGCACGCGATCTGAGTCATGCGTTTTGATTGGCCAGAACCCAAACACCTTGGATCGTACGTGTGCACCATTGGATGCTCCCAGATCGAACGGCAACCCCGAGCCCTTTCGACAACACATGCAGTACATGGGTAAGCACTGTGCGCATGCGTCGTGCTAGCTCATGCTTCCTTCTCTACTAGGTTTTCTAAACAGGATACCGTTTCTCGCCACTCCTCTCATCAGTTTCCCACCACTTCTCCCATCGTTTTCCCGCTACCAGTGTCAGTGCTCATTGAAGGCTAGCAGTGACACACCGGCCATGTAAATATCCCACACAGTTTCTAAAAGCACAAATGTGTGTGATAGTAAGTCCCATAGGGTGACCAGCGTGAAACGCCTTAATGGCAAGGAGGCAATTCTTAACAACAATTAAGGGGCGGCTTCCCATCCGCTAACCTAGTCGAATAGAACACAAAAGTTAAGCGTGCTCGGGCTGGAGTAGTCCAAGGATGGGTGACCCGGTGGGAAGTTGCATATCTCAACCTTCATTTAAATGCCATGACACAATCATTATAGAGATATATTATATCTTTATAGTGACCTATCATGGAAATTATATAAAGCTTGGGATCCTTGTTTTGCTAATTTGTAGACTATGTTTTTATGGGTTATCTTTTGCTCTAAAAAATTAAAGAATGATTGACTTGACCTATCATGGCGATTATATAAACCTACTATGTTTTTATGGGTTATTTTTTGCCCTAAAAAATTAAAGAATGATTCACTTGACCTGTCATGGCGATTATATAAACCTTTTTCAGGTTGCATGCAGGGTATAGGGGGCAGGGTGTTCTTCTTGAGCATGTCTCCCTTGTGCGCCTTATAGACGCGGCACTTATCTGTGGGCTCCCCGAGGTATGTATACTATCATTTACTGACAATTAGGGGGGCCCACACAATCTATCCCTTTAACCCAACAACGAGAAGGGTTTGACCATGATGGTTTCCTATTGATTCTAGTAAGGTACACATGCATTGCACGCATGAGATTTGGTAACCAAATTATGAATAAATACCGCACTATAGCATGTAAGCTTTGAGTCATATATGCATGATGTGGATGCTCGTTTAATTCTTATAGTTCATCTCATCCAAAATCAATTAGTTTTATAAAAAAATCTATTTAAGATTCATGGAATTGTGCATTGTAAAGCATAAAGTAAAAACAAAAAGTGATAATTCATTTAGAAAAAAAAGTTTTGGCAATTAAGATATGGAAGATTCTAGAACAAAGGAGAAGTGCTTGTGCTTTGAGCTTTGTGCATTATGCATTATGCTTAAGTTCAACCATGGAGTCTTCTAGATTGTACATTGCTACCTCTTGAGCACTTGCGTTGGTTTTTTCCCTTGAAGAGGAAAGGGTGATGCAGCAAAGTAGCGTAAGTATTTCCCTCAGTTTTTGAGAACCAAGGTATCAATCCAGTAGGAGGCCGCTCACAAGTCCCTCGCACCTACACAAACAAATAAATCCTCGCAACCAACACGATAAGGGGTTGTCAATCCCTACACGGCCACTTACGAGAGTGAGATCTGATAGATATGGTAGAATAATATTTTTGGTATTTTTATGATAAAGAGAAGTAAAAGATGCAAAGCAAAATAAATGTCAAAGGAAATAACTAAGTATTGGAAGATTAATATGATGGAAGATAGACCCGGGGGCCATAGGTTTCACTAGTGGCTTCTCTCAAGAGCATAAGTATTCACGGTGGGTGAACAAATTACTGTTGAGCAATTGACATAATTGAGCATAGTTATGAGAATATCTAGGTATGATCATGTATAGGCATCACGTCCGAGACAAGTAGACCGACTCCCGCTTGCATCTACTACTATTACTCCACACATCAACCGCTATCCAGCATGCATCTAGAGTATTAAGTTCAAGAGAACAGAGTAACGCTTTAAGCAAGATGACATGATGTAGAGGGATAAACTCATGCAATATGATGTAAACCCCATCCTGTTATCCTCGATGGCAACAATACAATACGTGCCTTGCTGCCCCTACTGTCACTGGGAAAGGACACCGCAAGATTGGACCCAAAGCTAAGCACTTCTCCCATTCCAAGAAAGATCAATCTAGTAGGCCAAACCAAACTGATAATTCGAAGAGACTTGCAAAGATAAACAATCATACATAAAAGAATTCAGAGAAGATTCAAATATTGTTCATAGATAAACTTGATCATAAACCCACAATTCACCAGTCTCAACAAACAAACCGCGAAAGAAGATTACATCGAATAGATCTCCACAAGAGAGGGGGAGAACTTTGTATTGAGATCCAAAAAGAGAAAAGAAGCCATCTAGCTAATAACTATGGACCTGTAGGTCTGAAGTAAACTACTCACACTTCATCGGAGAGGCTATGGTGTTGATGTAGAAGCCCTCCATGATTGATTCCCCCTCCGGCGGAGCTCCGGAAAAGGCCCCAAGATAGGATCTCCTGGATACAGAAAGTTACGGCGGTGGAATTAGGGTTTTGGCTTCGTATCTGGTAGTTTGGGGGTACGTAGGTATATATAGGAGGAAGGAGTATGCCGGTGGAGCAACAGGGGGCCTACAAGGGTGGAGGGCGCGCCTAGGGGGGGGGGGCAGGCGCCCCCCCTACCTCGTGCCTTCCTTGTTGATTGCTTGACGTAGGGTCCAAGTCCTCTGGATCATGTTCGTTCCGAAAATCACGTTCCCGAAGGTTTCATTCCATTTGGACCCCGTTTGATATTCTTTTTTTGCGAAACCCTAAAATAGGCAAAAAACAGCAATTCTGGGCTGGGCCTCCAGTTAATAGGTTAGTCCCAAAAATAATATAAAAGTGTATAATAAATCCCAATAATGTCCAAAACAGAATATAATATAGCATGGAACAATAAAAAATTATAGATACGTTGGAGACGTATCAAGCATCCCCAAGCTTAATTCCTGCTCGTCCTCGAGTAGGTAAAAGATAAAAACAGAATTTTTGATGTGGAAAGCTACTTGGCGCAATTTCAATGTAATTCTTCTTAATTGTGGTATGAATATTCAGATCCGAAAGATTCAAGACAAAAGTTCAATATTGACATAGAAATAATAATACTTCAAGCATACTAACTAAGCAATTATGTCTCTTCAAAATAATATGGCCAAAGAAAGTTATCCCTACAAAATCATATAGTCTGGCTATGCTCTATCTTCACCACATAAAGTATTTAAATCATGCACAACCCCGATGACAAGCCAAGCAATTGTTTCATACTTTTGGTGTTCTCAAACTTTTTCAATCTTCATGCAATACATGAGCGTGAGCCACGGATATAGCACTTTAGGTGGAATAGAATTGTGGTTGTGGAGGAGACAAAAAAGGGAAGATAGTCTCACATCAACTAGGCGTATCAACAGGCTATGAATATGCCCATCAATAGATATTAATGTGAGTGAGTAGGGATTGCCATGCAACGGATGCACTAGAGCTATAAGTATATGAAAGCTCAACAAAAAGGAATTAAGTGGGTGTGCATCCAACTCGCTTGCTCACGAAGACCTAGGGCATTTTGAGGAAGCCTATCATTGGAATATACAAGCCAGGTTCTATAATGAAAAATTCCCACTAGTATATGAAAGTGATAACATAGGAGACTCTCTATTATGAAGATCATGGTGCTACTTTGAAGCACAAGTGTGGTAAAAGGATAGTAGCATTGCCCCTTCTCTCTTTTTCTCTCATATTTTTTATTTGGGCCTTTTTTATGGCCTATTTTTTTATTTGGGCTTATTTGGCCTGTTTATTTTATTTTATTTTATTTTTCGTCCGGAGTCTCATCCCGACTTCTGGGGGAATCATAGTCTCCATCATCGTTTCCTCACTGGGACAATGCTCTAAAAATGATGATCATCACACTTTTATTTACTTACAACTCAACAATTACAACTCAATACTTAGAACAAAATATGACTCTATGTGAATGCCTCCGGCGGTGTACCGGGATATGCAATGAATCAAGAGTGACATGTATGAAAGAATTATGAACAGTGGCTTTGCCACAAATACAATGTCAACTACATGACCATGCAAAGCAATATGACAATGATGGAGCGTGTCATAGTAAACGGAACGGTGGAAAGTTGCATGGCAATATGTCTCGGAATGGCTATGGAAATGCCATGATAGGTAGGGATGGTGGCTGTTTTGAGGGAGGTATATGGTGGGTGTATGATACCGGCGAAAGGTGCGCGGTATTAGAGAGGCTAGCAATGGTGGAAGGAAGAAAAGTGCGTATGATCCATGGACTCAACCTTAGTCATAAAGAACTCGTATACTTATTGCAAAAATCTACAAGTTATCAAAGCAAAGTATTACGCGCATGCTCCTAGGGGGATAGATTGGTAGGAAAAGACCATCGCTCGTCCCCGACCGCCACTCATAAGGAAGACAATCAATAAATAAATCATGCTCTGACTTCATCACATAACGGTTCACCATACGTGCATGCTACTGGAATCACAAACTTTTACACTAGTATTTCTCAAATTCACAACTACTCGACTAGCATGACTCTAATATTACCATCTCCATATCTCAAAACAATTACCAAGTATCAAACTTCTCATAGTATTCAACACACTCATAAGATTTTTTTATTAATCTTGAATGCCTAACATAATTAAAGCAAATTACCATGCTGTTTTGTAGGACTATCAAAATAATCTAAGTGAAGAATGAGAGAACAATAGTTTCTATAAAACAAATCCACCGACGTGCTCTAAAAGATATCAGTGAAGCACTAGAGCAAAAACTATATAACTCAAAAGATATAAGTGAAGCACTAGAGTATTCTAACAATTTCTGAATCATGTGTGTCTCTCTCAAAAGGTGTGTACAGCAAGGATGATTGTGGAAAACTAACAAATAAATACTCAAATAATACAAGACGCTCCAAGCAAAACACATATCATGTGGTAAATAAAAATATAGCTCCAAGTAAAGTTACCGATGGAAGTAGACGAAAGAGGGGATGCCTTCCAGGGCATCCCCAAGCTTTGGCTTTTAGGTGTCCTTAGATTATCTTGGGGTGCCATGGTCATACCCAATCTTAGGCTCTTTCCACTCCTTGTTCCATAATCCATCAAATCTTTTACCCAAAACTTGAAAACTTCACAACACAAAACTTAAAGTAGAAAATCTCATGAGCTCCGTTAGCGAAAGAAAACAAAACACCACTTCAAGGTACTGTAATGAACTCATTATTTATTTATATTTGTGTTAAACCTAATGTATTACAACTTCTCTATGGTTTATAAACTATTTTACTAGCCATAGATTCATCAAAATAAGCAAACAACACACGAAAAACAGAATCTGTCAAAAACAGAACAGTCTGTTGTAATCTGTAGCTAACACAAGATCTGGAACCCCAAAAATTCTAAAATAAATTTCTGGACGTGAGGAATTTATCTATTAATCATCTTCAAAAATAATTAACTAAATAGCACTTTCCAAATAAAAATGGCAGCAATTCTCGTGAGCGCTAAAGTTTCTGTTTTTTACAGCAAGACTAAAAAGACTTTCCCCAAGTCTTCCCAACGGTTCTACTTGGCACAAACACTAATTAAACACAAAAAACACAACCAAAGCAGAGGCTAGATAAATTATTTATTGAATAACAGCAAGGATAAATATTGGGTTGACTCCCAACAAGCGCTTTTCTTTAAAGCCTTATAGCTAGGCATAATATTTCAATGATGCTCACATGAAAGACAAGAATTGAAGCACAAAGAGAGCATCATAAAACACGTGACAAACACATTTAATTCTAACATAATTCATATGAATAGGCATCTTATATGCAAAAAAATTATCAAGGCAAGCAAAAACTAGCATATGCAAGGAAGCGGAAAGAAACAATAGCAATCTCAATATAACGAGAGGTAATTTAGTAACATGAAAATTTCTACCACCATATTTTCCTCCCTCATAATAATTATATGTAGGATCATATGAAAATTCAACAAAATAGCTATCACATAAAATATTTTCAACACGATCCACATGCATGCAAAGTTGACACTCTTCCAAAATAGTGGGATTAACATTAACTAAAGTCATGACCTGTCCAAACCCACTTTTATCAAAAATTTCATAAGATTGAACATTCTCCAAATATGTGGGATCTAAAGTTGACACTCTTCCAAACCCACTTTCAATAATATTGCAAACACTATTATCAATCTCATATTCATCATGGGGCTTAAATAAATTTTCAAGATCATAAGAAGAATCACCCCAATCATGATCATTGCAACAAGTAGAGGACATAGCAAAACTAGCATCCGCAAGCTCAGGGTTTTTCATATTATTAGCACAATTTACATAGATAGAATTTATAATAAAATCATTGAAATCATGCTTTTTATTCAAAGATCTATCGTGAATCGCTTCATAAAGTAATTCATCACACTTTTCAGATTCACGAATTTCAAGCAAAACTTCATAAAGATAATCTAGTGCACAAAACTCACTAGCAATTGGTTCATCATAATTGGATCTCTTAAAAAGATTAGCAAGCGGATGAGGATTCATAGATCTTAGGTTCTCTATTTAGTAATAAATAATCAACTATTCCAACCAAACGCGCAAACGAGCAAAGTAAGACATCAAAGCAAATGGAAAGACGAAGAGAAGAAGGGTGAATAAAACAACAAGGGTGAAGTGGGGGAGAGGAAAATGAGAGGCAAATGGCAAATAATGTAATGCGGGAGATAAGGGTTTGTGATGGGTACTTGGTATGTCTTGACTTGCAACGGCGCCTAAAGTGACTCGTTGTCGGGAGTCAAATCTTGACCTGTATTGCGCGGACCTCCCCGACAACGGCGCCAGAAATCCTTCTTGCTACCTCTTGAGCACTTGCGTTGGTTTTTCCCTTGAAGAGGAAAGGGTGATGCAACAAAGTAGCGTAAGTATTTCCCTCAGTTTTTGAGAACCAAGGTATCAATCCAGTAGGAGGCCGCGCACAAGTCCCTCGCACCTACACAAACAAATAAATCCTCGCAACCAACGCGATAAGGGGTTGTCAATCCCTACACGGCCACTTACGAAAGTGAGATCTGATAGATATGATAGAATAATATTTTTGGTATTTTTATGATAAAGAGAAATAAAAGATGCAAAGCAAAATAAATGGCAAAGGAAATAACTAAGTATTGGAAGATTAATATGATGGAAGATAGACCCGGGGGCCATAGGTTTCACTAGTGGCTTCTCTCAAGAGCATACGTATTCACGGTGGGTGAACAAATTACTGTTGAGCAATTGACAGAATTGAGCATAGTTATGAGAATATCTAGGTATGATCATGTATATAGGCATCACGTTCGAGATAAGTAGACCGACTCCTGCCTGCATCTACTACTATTACTCCACACATCAACCGCTATCCAGCATGCATCTAGAGTATTAAGTTCAAGAGAACAGAGTAACGCTTTAAGGAAGATGACATGATGTAGAGGGATAAACTCATGCAATATGATGTAAACCCCATCCTGTTATCCTCGATGGCAACAATACAATATGTGCCTTGCTGCCCCTACTGTCACTGGGAAAGGACACCACAAGATTGAACCCAAAGATAAGCACTTCTCCCATTGCAAGAAAGATCAATCTAGTAGGCCAAACCAAACTGATAATTCGAAGAGACTTGCAAAGATAACCAATCATACATAAAAGAATTCAGAGAAGATTCTAATATTGTTCATAAATAAACTTGATCATAAACCCACAATTCATCGGTCTCAACAAACACACTGCAAAAGAAGATTACATCGAATAGATCTCCACAAGAGAGGGGCAGAACTTTGTATTGAGATCCAAAAAGAGAGAAGAAGCCATCTAGATAATAACTATGGACCCGTAGGTCTGAAGTAAACTACTCACACTTCATCGGAGAGGCTATGGTGTTGACGTAGAAGCCCTCCGTGATCGATGCCCCCTCCGGCGGAGCTCCGGAAAAGGACCCAAGATAGGATCTCGTGGATACAGAAAGTTACAGTGGTGGAATTAGGGTTTGGGCTCCGTCCCTGGTAGTTTGGGGGTACGTAGGTATATATAGGAGGAAGGAGTACGTTGGTGGAGCAACATGGGGCCCACGATGGTGGAGGGCGCGCCTTGGGGGGGGGGGGGTAGGCGCGCCCCCTATCTCATGCCTTCCTTGTTGATTGCTTGACGTAGGGTCCAAGTCCTCTGGATCATGTTCGTTCCGAAAATCACGTTCCCGAAGGTTTCATTCCGTTTGGACCCCATTTGATATTCTTTTTCTGCGAAACCCTAAAATAGGCAAAAAAACAACAATTCTGGGCTGGGCCTCCGGTTAATAGGTTAGTCCCAAAAATAATATAGAAGTGTATAATAAAGCCCAATAATGTCCAAAACAGAATATAATATAGCATGGAACAATAAAAAATTATAGATACGTTGGAGACATATAATACATGTGGCAGAATGTAGTGAAATGTAGATGATATCCAACGGCCAGTAGTGCTCCGATTTGCCATCTCTGTACCGTCGGATTGGCTTCATACAACGACCAACTTTCAAAGTTATTCGCACACTATATAGGGGTATAGATATAGATGTGTCCCATGCTAGACTAAATAAAGTTTGAGCACATGCGTGGGACGACGCCCCCCCCCCCCGCCGCCGCCTCAAACTTGGGAAACCAACATCGTACATATTGAACCAAGCTTGGAGTTGGGTACGGTGTTCGGTTTGTAACGTAGTCGGTGGCCCATCGAAGTTGTGCATTCGGGATTTAAACACATCACACACCACCGTACCCATACATATTTTTCGGGCCGCATGCAGTGTATACGGGGTCTTCTGATCGACCACGTCTCCCTTGTGCATTTTTTTGTGACGACACGCATATCTGTGGGGTCCCCGAGTGTATATATATATCATCCCTTTGACCGATAATGAGGGGTATGTGCTGGCCATGAATGGATTCCTCCTAGTTCGTGTTAGGGCCGGTCACCGTCACATGTCGCTCAACCAAAGCTCGAGCTCATGCGTTGTCAGGATTCCCTCTCACAAGCTTGGATTACTGGTATTGACCTACATCATACCCTGCGTATCTCATCCTTAACTACCTTGCCTTCATGGTTGTTGTCTGTATCGAGAGTTAGGCACCACATCTAAATTGTACATTATTCTATATTGAAAACACACATCACCCCTTCCCAACGCACATCATTTTGGGCCGCATGCAAGAGGTGCTGGTTTTTGTGGTCCCTGTCATGCGATTTTTATGATGGTTCAATCTATTGGCCCAAGCGGTTTATCGACAACAACAGCTGTCGTTTGACCAAACGATAGATTCATTGGTCCATCTTATGGTAGGTCATGGCGACATGCATGTGAAGGAAATATGCCCTAGAGGCCATAATAAAGTTATTATTTATTTCCTTATTTCATGATAAATGTTTATTATTCATGCTAGAATTGTACTAACCGGAAACATAATACATGTGTGAATACATAGACAAACATAGTGTCACTAGTGTGCCTCTACTTGACTAGCTCATTGATCAAAGATGATTAAGTTTCCTAACCATAGACATGAGTTGTCATTTGATCAATGAGATCACGTCATTAGGAGAATGATGTGATTGACTTGACCCATTTTGTTCTCTTAGCACTTGATCGTTTTTGTTTACTGCTATTGCTTTCTTCATGACTTATACATGTTCTTATGACTATGAGATTATGCAACTCCCGAATACCGGAGGAACACTTTGTGTGATACCAAATGTCACAACGTAACTGGGTGATTATAAAGGTGCTCTACAGGTGTCTCCGATGGTACTTGTTGAGTTGGCATAGGTTAAGATTAGGATTTGTCACTCCGGTTGTCGGAGAGGTATCTCTGGGCCCTCTCGGTAATACACATCACTATAAGCCTGGCAAGCATTTTAACTAATGAGTTAGTTACGGTATGATGTATTACAGAACGAGTAAAGAGACTTGCCAGTAGCGAGATTGAACTAGGTATTGAGATACCGACGATCGAATCTCGGGCAAGTAACATACCGATGACAAAGAGAACAACGTATAGTGTTATGCGGTTTGACCGATAAAGATCTTCGTAGAATATGTAGGAACCAATATGAGCATCCAGGTTCCGCTATTGGTTATTGACCGGAGACATGTCTCGGTCATGTCTACATAGTTCTTGAACCCGTAGGGTCCGCACACTTAACATTCTGTGACAATCGGTTTTATGTGTTTATATGTTTTGATGTATCGAAGGTAGTTCGGAGTCCCGGATATGATCACGGACATGACGAGGAGTCTCAAAATGGTCGAGACATAAAGATTGATATATTGGAAGCCTACATTTGGACATCGGAAGAGTTTCGGGTAAAATCGGGATTTTACCGGAGTACCGGAGGGGTTACCGGAACCCCCCGGGTGCTAATGGGCCTTGTTGGGCCATAAGGGAAAGAGAGAGGGGCCGGCCTAGGGCAGGCAACGCGCCCCCTCCTCTGGTCCGAATTGGACTAGGAGAGGGGGGCTTTCCTTCTCTTTCTTCCCCTTCCTTTCCCCCTCCTAGTAGGAGTAGGAAAGGGAGGAATCCTACTCCTACTAGGAGGAGGATTCCTCCTCCTGGCGCACCAACAAGGGCCGCCCGGCCTCCCCCTTGCTCCTTTATATACAGGGGCAGCGGGGCACCTCTAGACACGCAAGTTGATCACAAAGATCTCTCCCAGCCGTGTGCGGTGCCCCCCTCCACCATAATCCACCTCGGTCATACTGTAGCGGTGTTTAGGCGAAGCCCTGTTGCGGTAGCCTCATCAACATCGTCACCATGCCGTCGTGCTGACGAAACTCTTCCGAGCTCTACTGGATCATGAGTATGCGGGACATCACCGAGCTGAACGTGTGCTGAACGCGGAGGTGCCGTATGTTCGGTACTGAGGATCGGTCGATCGTGAAGACGTACGACTACATCAACCGCGTTGTCATAACGCTTCCGCTTAATGGTCTACAAGGGTATGTGGACGACACTCTCCCCTCTCGTTGCTATGCATCACCATGATCCTGCGTGTGCGTAGGAATTCTTTTGAAATTACTACGTTCCCCAACAGTGGCATACGAGCCTGGTTTTATGTGTAGATGTTATATGCACGAGTAGAACACAAGTGAGTTGTGGGCGATACAAGTCATACTTCTTACCGACATGTCATACTTTGGTTCGGCGGTATTGTTGGATGAAGCGGCCCGGACCGACATTACGCGTACACTTACGCGAGACTGGTTCTACCGACGTGCTTTGCACACAGGTGGCTGGTAGGTGTCAGTTTCTCCAACTTTAGTTGAACCGAGTGTGGCTACGCCCGGTCCTTGAGAAGGTTAAAACAACACTAACTTGATGAACTATCGTTGGGGTTTTGATGCGTAGGTAAGAACGGTTCTTGCTCAGCCCGCAGCAGCCACGTAAAACTTGCAACAACAATGTAGAGGACGTCGAACTTGTTTTTGCAGGGCATGTTGTGATGTGATATGGTCAAGACATGATGTTATATTTATTGTATGAGATGATCATGTTTTGTAACGGAGTTATCGGCAACTGGCAGGAGCCATATGGTTGTCGCTTTATTGTATGCAATGCAGTCGCCCTGTAATTGCTTTACTTTATCACTAAGCGGTAGTGATAGTCATAGAAGCAATAGTTGGCGAGACGACAACGATGCTATGATGGAGATCAAGGTGTCGCTCCGGTGAGGATGGTGATCATGACGGTGCTTCGGAGATGGAGATCACAAGCACAAGATGATGATGGCCATATCATATCACTTATATTGATTGCATGTGATGTTTATCCTTTATGCATCTTATTCTGCTTTGTTTGGCGGTAGCATTATAATATGATCTCTCACTAAATTTCATGATAAAAGTGTTCTCCCTGAGTATGCACCATTGCCAAAGTTCGTCATGTTGAGACACCACGTAATGATCGGGTGTGATAAGCTCTACGTCCATCTACAACGGGTGCAAGCCAGTTTTGCACACGCAGAATACTCGGGTTAAACTTGACGAGCCTAGCATATGCAGATATGGCCTCAGAACACTGAGACTGAAAGGTCGAGCGTGAATCATATAGTAGATATGATCAACATAGTGATGTTCACCATTGAAAACTACTCCATTTCACGTGATGATCGGTTATGGTTTAGTTGATATGGATCACGTGATCACTTAGATGATTAGAGGGATGTCTATCTAAGTGGGAGTTCTTAAGTAATATGATTAATTGAACTTAAATTTATCATGAACTTAGTACATGATAGTATTTTGCACATCTATGTTGTTGTAGATAGATGGCCCGTACTGTTGTTCCGTTGAATTTTAATGCGTTCCTTGAGAAAGCAAAGTTGAAAGATGATGGTAGCAATTACACGGACCGGGTCTGTAACTTGAGGATTATCCTCATTGCTGCACAGAAGAATTACGTCCTGGAAGTACCGCTAAGTGCCAAACCTGCTGCAGGAGCAACACGAGATGTTATGAACGTCTGGCAGAGCAAAGCTGATGACTACTCGATAGTTCAGTGTGCCATGCTTTACGGCTTAGAACCGGGACTTCAACGACGTTTTGAACATCATGGAGCATATGAGATGTTCCAGGAGTTGTCGTGGTTTTGTCACGGCAGATGTCCTAGAGAAAGGACTTAGTCGTGGAGCCATCACGATGGATTAGCTTGAAGGGGTTAAAGCGGACACAGGGACACAAGAGAGTTTATACTACTTCGGCACCTTCGATGAAGGTAAAAGCCTACGTCTAGTTGTGATGGAATTGATGGGGTTTCGATGACTAGGGAGCAAACAAGCTTCGCCTATGTCTCGAGTTGTTGTCTGTTGTCCTTGAACCGCCGCCGGGTCATCCCCTTATATACACGGGTGACGCCCGTTGGTTCACAAAGTCCCAACACCGGTCCATATTCGTATCCGGGTTGGTCTCTCCTTATTCCTAACTTACAATACAAGTTTATATACTAATACCGGTTTATCAACTACAAGTCTTAAACCGACTACGGGCCTTTGGCCCTCATCTGTCTTCTTGGGCTTTAGCACTCTTGAACTACTGATGAAGTTGACCCGGCCCAGATAGGTCGGTTTACGCCCAGCAGTAATATCCCCAACATTAGGCCCCAGATTGATTTGAACGGGTTCATGTCAATCGTTTAACAAAAACTTCATCTTCAACATCTTCTCATAAATTGGTAAACCGCCATGATGTCATCTTCTCTGATTGCTATAAACCGGAGTGACGTCACCTGTCATAACGAAGCTATCCATTATGCTTCTTTGTTTAATAGATTTGCGGAAATTGAGGCGACAACTCCGTTTCGTGGCCCCTTGATTGTCGCGCCTGACACATGTCCTTTTGCCTTCTAAATAGGACCGAAGGGTCATTTCTTTTCTCCCCTTCGTGCCTTTCTTCTTCGTCTTCCTCGCGTCGCCAGCCTCGGAGCTCCGCCGCCGCCGTCAACTTCTGCACCAACCTTGGCCGCTGCATCAATCTGAACGCACCAGAGCACCGCGGCAACCTTCCGCGTCTTCCTCAACTCTGGTAAGCCTTCTACTCTTCTCAACACAGATCTGTTCTAGGGTTTCGTGTTCTTGCAGTGTTCATCACCTGTTCGTGTTCATATACTAGCTCCTGGATGCATCTGTGAACCCCTGCTCTATGTAGCGGTGGCTTTTAGTATCCGCCTTTAGTTTCATGCCCAAGACCATAGATCTCACATATATTTCTGCCCATTGATTCAATACTGTTCTGCTTTGAGCTTTTGAATATTTTTCTTATTTTCTGAACTTGCTTCAGATCCAACGCTGTAGAGAAATCTTGTGAAATCTGTTTCTGCATACTTATCCATCCGCAATCTCAGCTGTTTCAGTGCTTAGATCAGGCGGTTTAACCTTGTAGAAAAAATTGCCAAACCGGTATATACCATTAGTCCCCTTGTTGAACCGCCAGATGTTGTTGCTTCACACAACTCCGGTTTAGATAGATCTGCCTCCGGTTTAACATTGCACATACCAATGTACCTTAATCAATGCATTTTTGAACCGGGATATCCTACCTTGTAGATTTCATCATGGCCAAGCAAGTATATGAGTGCAATTGGGTTCCTTCTCGCGTCACAGAGGCTCAGCTGGACGATTTAGTCCTGATCGGCGCTTTAGGCAGCAAAGATACCATCCATTGGAGGGCTCCTGGCAAAGAATGCACTCCCACACCTCAAGAAGGAGAGGTCGTTGTTTTCGTAGATCACTTAGCCCGGGGCTTTAAGCCGCCCGGTTCTAAATTTTACCGGGATGTTTTAGCCGATTTCCAACTCCATCCACAAGACACTGGCCCCAACTCCGTTACCAATATGTGTCACTTCCAAGTGCTCTGTGAGGCGTTCTTTCAAGAGGAGCCCACAGTGGAATTGTTCAGAGACCTTTTCCATCTAAACCGCCGTACTGAGTTTACTGACGGCTCCAATACAGAGTTGGGTGGCGTGGCGATTCAGAAAAGGAAAGAGGTCACATACCCTCACGCCAAACTGCACAGCCACCCCAAGGAGTGGAATCAGACATGGTTCTATTGCAAAGACACCTCCCCTGCTAGTGAAAATCCCTTGCCTGGCTTTCGTCCGGAGCGGCTCAGCAATACACACCCCTTTCCGCGAAGGTTGACTGCCCAGGAGAGAAGCAAATATGCTCCTCAACTGTCGAAGCTCAGAGCCTTTATGGCCAACGGTTTAACAGGGGTTGATCTCGCTCGCTGTTGGATATCATGGAGCATACTGCCCCTTAGTCAGCGCTCCGGTTTGATGTGCGAGTATACTGGCAGTGTTGATGACCCACTGCGACATTCCAACATCCAGCTCACCGATGAAGAAATCACAGAGGCTGTGAATAAGATGCTGAATGAACCGGAACACATCTGTGCTAAAAACGGCCTGCTTCCCTTGTGTACCACCAACAAACCGCCAGCTATAAGACTTTGATTTTTCTTTTTGCTGAATCTGTTATTGATATATCTGGTCATTGTTTAATATCAGTATCTGTGTAATCAGGGCAATGATCCGTTTTGGAGCAAGAAACTGCCGCAGGAGAAACTAGAAAAACCAGACAAACCGGAAAGAGCAACCCGGCAAAAGACTAAAGCTGTGAAAAAGACTGCCCACAGGAAAAGAACCACTGCATCCTCTAATCCGGCCCCTGATGATGATGTGGATAATCTGGACCTTGAGGTAGGGCTTGACTCACTTGGCTTATTTTTCATGCGTCTTATTGATGATGATATTTGTCAGGATGATGTCGAAGCCAGCCATGCTGATGCTGCAGAGGTAATTATTCTCTCTTCCGATTCAGAACCTTTGCCTTCACTAAAAATCCGTCAGGCAAACCGGAAAGTTAAATTTTCTCATCCTCTTGCTTATTTGGATCCCAAATTTCTTATGAAGACCCAACAGCACGAAGCTCGTCGCACAACCCGGCACAGCGGCCAGGTAGTTACCTCCGCCAGTTTACCGAACAGTCCGGTTTGGAAACGCCGTTCAGAGGTCTCTAATTTGCTTGTCAGTGCTTGTCCTAAAGCGGGCTGCTTTTGTCAACCTCTGAATCCATCTGACTCCGATTACCAGGTTACTTCCCACTCATCCTCTGGCGAGTCATCGGCTACTCAGCTGCCACCGCTCAAAACGGTGCTTGGGTAAGCTATATTGATCATAATATTTGCAGCACATCGCCTTGGAACATATGCTGTATTTGATTTTGTTATTCCTTTCAGGGCCAAGCCTAGGCCAAGCAAGAAGGCTTGCCTGGACAAAGCGGCCGAAGAGAATGCCGTCCTTGAACCGGGCAAAACACTAGATCTTGAAGCGGCTATTCCTGAGGATATACCCAATGATTCACCGCAGCAAGACGACGATCTTATTGCTGAAGAGAGACCTATTGATACCTCAAATCCTGTCAATCAGCCCACAAGCTCCATCCGGATTGAGAAATCCACCGGTCCAACAAAGCCTACTGACAAGCCAATAGCCCTAGTGCAAACCGTCGATACTAAGGATGATGAGGTTGTCATTACTGGCACTGGCCATACCGAGCCAAGCAATCCTGTCGCTTTGTCCAAACATTCTGCCAAGGAAGAATTTGCTGTCTTTGGCAAAGGCAAGTGGAATGCTGATCTGGCAACTTACGCTGCTCTGAATGCCCAAGATATCCATTCCGGCTACCTGAACCGGCTGTATACCAGTCGTGACTATGAAGCCGGTCTGGTTAATATGATGAAAGATAAATATGAGGTAATGTCGGAGTAAGTGACCACGGGTAGCCTAGCCGGCTCCCCCTGGCCTTTCTGAAAAAATTACGAGCCGATCCGGCTCTTAAGAATCCAAGACATGGGGCCGCCTTCCCCTGGCCGGCTGTCTTCCAGGCCGGCTACTGAAAGGCGGCCCGACGTCAGCCCTCATGAAGAAAGCCGCGGGAGGGCCGGCTCCGAGGAGCCGACTGCGAGAAGGCCGACTCCAAGGAGCCAGCTCCCATAAAGCGGTCAAGACCATACCCCCGAAGTCTGCATCCACATAACGGCGATGTGACGGGCGTGGCTACAGTGAAGCCTGCCACCCCCGAATCCCGGAGCGCGCCTGGCACAGTGCGCCGTACGGGTGGCCATGACCCGTCCGACGCGGCACTGTTGCCACACTGACCCTGATGTCATCCACGACGGGCTACCAGTACGGCCCACGGGCGGTGGGCCCCTTCAGGCAGAGAGACACCTGAAGGTGGCCTGGCCTCCCCCAGTCGGCCCGAGACGGAGCCGGCTCTCTCCAGCCGGCTTGCCACCCCCTCGAAGGAGACGCCCCATTAAGGAGACAAGACGCGGTGAGGCTACAGTGGTCACCCGCCGGACGACAGCACTGTAGCCATGCTTACCTCGGCGAAGCCCTCGTCACCAAGATTGAGCAACAGTAACTAGCCACCGACAAGGCCCTGGACAGTGGGGCCTGCCTGTCGACCAGGGAGCCGGCAGCCGGCGGGACCCACCAGCCGGCGGGCCCCAGCAGCCGGCGCAGAAGCCGGAGAGCGAAGACACAGACGGTTGGGCCCCACGCCCAGCCAGATTACCATTGTACCCCCGGGGGGTAGGCCTATATAAACCCCCCGGGACACCCATGCAAAGGGTTGATCCCTGCTAGTTTTAGACACCACGTAGGGAGGAGAAGAGAGCAAGCAGAGCCCTTCTTCCTCCTCTCGCCAAACAGCTCAAGGAGCATCGTGTAGCTACTTGTTCATCTAGTGATCATGCGGAGACCCCGCAGAGCAGCAGTAGGGGTGTTATCTCCACGGAGAGCCCCGAAGCTGGGTAGGATTCGCCGGCGTGCATGTCTTCGCCTCATCCCGTTTCCAGGCACCAGCGATGTTTTACTGGCTCCCACAATGATAAGCCACCCGCTGGCATATGTCGCACCTACCACCCGACATTTGGCGCCCACCGTGGGGCCAGGTGCACCGTCGTCCGGAAACCTGTTCTGGATGGGAACCCTCTTCCCCCCCCCCCCCCCCCCCCCCCCGGCACGCCCGATGGCGCTTGCCACGACGCGCTGCAAGGCGTCACCAACGCCTGCGCAGCGAGCAGCCTCGCTGATCTCCTCGACAAGACCCTCATCTTCGACGAGCTCGTCTCCGACGCGGGCACCGACCACCTCGTCAACCTCCTCGGCCGGCTCCATGTCTCCGGCGAGCCTGCTGTGGACTTGGAGTCGGTTGGCTCCACCAATCCGATGCCTGTCGGCTCCGACACGGCCTCGTTCGACACCTTCCCCACCAACGTCACGATCTACAACGGCCCGCTTCCCCGAGCCGATGGCTGCGACGCTGTCACCACCGAGGTGATGGTCATCGGCCACGACGGCGCTGCTGACGGGAGCGCCCACGACGCCCCGCATGTGGCGGTCCACGACTTGTCCATCCCCCTCCCGACCGACGCCGACACTGAAGCACTGGAGGCTCGCCGCCTCGCCCTCCTCGCGGAAGGCTGGAAATTGGTTTCCATGAGACGCCTCGCTGAGGCCCACCGACGCGAGGCCAACCGTGCCGCCTTTGGCACGCCGCCCCCAGGCGGGCCCAGCCGGGTCGGTGTTGTCAGACAGCGCGACGCTATCGTTGCCGACACACTAGGAGTCGACCGCCCAGTCTACGCCACTCCACTCGAGAACCTGCGTGCCGCCCAGGCGGCCGTAGACGAGCTAGACGGACTGGGGGCCGAAGAACTCCCCCACATGACCCGACGCATCCAGCAGCTGATCGATGCAGCCGCGCAGCGGCACGAAGCCGACGCCTGCGCGGAAAGCCCTCCCCCGCGCCGAGATCACGGCGCGACGTCCTAGACGCCGACTGCGGGTAGAGACCGCGCGCGGCGCGAGAAAGAGCCGGCTGCCAGCCGAAGCCAAACCTGGATCTCCATTGAGCGAGACGCAGAAGGCCACCCTCGGGCCGTGGAGTGGCAGGGCAACCCGCCTCCGCCTCGGCCCCATGGAGAGAGATATCCCACCCCTCCGCCTGTGGCGCATCCGACTCTCAGCGGCCGACTAGGTCGCCGCGAAGGAGTCGGCGAAAACGACGCCCGCCATCGGATCGACCGCCTGGCGCGATCCCTGGCGCTGGAAGAAGAAGACAATATTGGTCCGCCTTGCTTCGGCCCCCGCATCCGCGACGAGCCCTTCCCCAAAGGGTTCTCGCTCCCAAGAGACACGCCCAAGTACAACGGCTCTGTGAAGCCGGAAGATTGACTGATCGACTACTCCACATCGGTTAGCATAGCCAACGGCAACCGGCGCGTTGCCGTGAAGTACGTGCCCCTCATGCTGCAAGGCACGGCGTGGACCTGGCTCAACAGCCTCAAACCATGCAGCATCAACAGCTGGCTAGACTTCACAGAAGCCTTCGTCCGCAACTTCACCAGCACCTACAAGCGGGCTCCCAAGCCCAGACAGCTCTCCTTGTGCGTACAAGGCCCCGCCGAGTCAACTCGCGACTACCTCACGCGTTGGGCCGAGCTCCGCAACTCTTAAGAAAGGGGTGCACGAGGTGCAAGCCATAGAATACTTCACAGCCGGGTGCCGAGAAGGCACCCTCCTCAAGCACAAGCTTCTCTGCGATGAGCCGAGTACCCTCGACGAGCTTCTGGACATAGCGGACAAGTACGCCACCGCCAACTCCTCAATGAAGACCGAGCTCCAGGTAGACGCGTCCGGAAAAGTACTCAACCCGGCGCCCAAGACGCCGGCTGGGGATTCCGGCCGACGCCCACACTCGAACGACCACAAGCACAAGGGCCCCGCGCCGCCTCCCGCCAGTCGGCAGGTGGCCACAGTTGAAGACGTGCCGCCCAAAGGGCAGCCCGCGCCCAAGAAACCCAAGGGCGGCAGGCCGGCTTGGCAGCCGACCTTCTCCTATGAGCAAACTCTCGACGCCCCGTGCAAGTTCCACAGCGGCGCGAAGCCGTCCAACCACACAACCCGGAAGTGCCATTGGCTCACCCGAATCTCCAAAGGCGAAGGGCTCGCGCCGCCTCCGCCTCTGCCTGCCGGCCCGCCGCCTCCGGTTCCGCCGGCGCCGGCCGCTCGGCCCGTAGTCGGAGCCGTGCATGATGAGTTCCCCAACGAGCAAGCCGCCTGTATCGTCTTTACAAGCCAGCCCGAAGACTGGCGTAGCAAACGCCGAGAGAACCAGGAAGTCAGCATGGTTGCTGCCAACCCCGCCGAGCACATGCACTGGTCAGAAAAACCTATCAGCTGGAGCCGGGCCGATCACCCAGAGGTGATGCCATCTCCCGGCTCTTATGCGTTGGTTCTGGATGCCACCCTTGCAATGGACAGACGCGCCGGCCGCTTCTCCTGTGTGTTGATAGACGGCGGGAGCAGCATCAACATCTTGTACCGCGACACCCTGGAGAAGCTGAACGTCAAGACAAAGCAACTCATGCCTACTCGAACAGTGTTCCATGGCATCGTACCCGGCCTGTCCTGCGCCCCCATTGGCAAGATCAAGATTGACGTACTTTTTGGGGACAAGGAGCATTTCCGCCGGGAAGCGATCTGGTTTGAAGTGGTGGACCTGGAGAGCCCTTACCATGCATTGCTTGGCCGACCTGCCTTGGCCAAATTCATGGCAGTTCCCCACTATGCATACCTCAAGATGAAGATACCAAGCACCAAAGGCGTCATCACCGTAGCCGGCGATTACAAGAAGTCCTCTGAGTGTGCAGCAGCCAGCAGCCGGCTGGCCGAGTCCCTTGTGATTGCCGAAGAAAAGAAGATGTTGGACCGAGTCGTGGCCATAGCCGGCAAGCAGTCGACCTTGTCCCCCGATCCCAAGGAGCATGATGCTCAAGGATCTTTCCAGCCGGCCAAGGAGACGAAGAAGATACCTCTTGACCCCGAGCACCCAGAGAGGTTTGCCGTCATCGGGGCAAACCTAAACAGCAAATAGGAAGGCGAGCTCGCCGATTTCCTCCGTGAGAATCAGGAAATCTTTGCATGGTCCCCCAAGGACATGCCGGGCATCCCAAAGGAATTCGCCGAGCACAAACTACACGTCCGAGAAGACGCAAAGCCAGTCAAACAACCCCTTCGCCGACTGTCGGAGGAGAAACACAGGATTGTGGGAGAGGAGATAGCCCGGCTTCTGGCAGCCGGCTTCATTATGGAAGTCAGAGTGGCTCGCCAACCCGGTCCTCGTGCTAAAGAAGAACAACAAGTGGCGCATGTGTATAGACTACACGAGCCTCAACAAGGCCTGCCCCAAAGATCCCTTTGCCCTGCCGAGGATTGACCAAGTGATAGACTCCCCGGCCGGATGCGAGCTGTTGAGTTTCTTGGATGCTTACTCAGGGTATCACCAGATAAAGTTGGATCCGACAGACCGCCTGAAGACCGCCTTCATCACGCCATTCGGAGCCTTCTGCTACCTGACTATGACATTCGGCTTGAGAAATGCCGGTGCCACTTTTCAGCGTTGCATGTAGAAGTGCCTCCTCAAGCAACTCGGCAGGAATGCCCACGTCTACGTAGACGACATTGTGGTGAAGACAGAGAAGCGCGGCACCTTGCTGGAAGACCTCAAGGAAACATTTGAGAACCTACGCCGGTTCCAAATCAAGCTTAACCCCGAGAAATGCGTGTTCGGAGTACCAGCCGGCCAGCTCCTAGGCTTCCTGCTCTCCGAACGCGGCATCGAATGCAACCCAGTAAAGATCAAGGCCATTGAGAGAATGGCGATTCCCACCAAACTTCGAGACGTCCAGAAGTTTACCGGATGCTTGGCCTCCCTAAACCGCTTCATCAGCCGGCTCGGAGAGAAAGCTCTCCCCCTCTACCGCCTCATGAAGAAGACCACTCACTTCGAGTGGAATGACCAAGCTGACTAAGCTTTCCACGAGCTGAAGAAGATGCTGGCCACACCGCCAGTCCTAGCGGCGCCGACTGAGAAAGAGCCCATGCTCCTCTACATTGCCGCAACCAGCCGGGTGGTCAGCACCGTCATCGTAGTCCAACGCCCAGAAGAAGGCTGAGCCCAGCCGGTCCAGAGGCCGGTGTATTATTTGAGCGAGGTGCTGTCTACCTCGAAGCAGAACTACCCGCACTACCAAAAGATGTGCTATGGCGTGTATTTCGCCGCCAAGAAGCTGAAGCCCTACTTCCAAGAGCATCCCATCATGGTCGTATGCACCGCCCCGCTAGCCGAGATCATAGGCAGCCGGGATGCATCCGGCCGGGTGGCGAAATGGGCCATCGAGCTGGCCCCTTACACAATCTTCTACCAGCCTCGCACCGCCATCAAGTCCCAAGCATTGGCCGACTTCCTCGTCGACTGGGCCGAGACCCAGTACCTACCGCCGGCTCCCGACTCCACTCATTGGCGCATGCACTTCGATGGGTCCAAGATGCGCACTGGCTTGGGAGCCGGCATCATCCTCACCTCTCCCAAAGGCGACAAGCTCAGATACACGCTGCAAATTCACTTTGCCACCTCCAACAACGTGGCCGAGTACGAGGCGCTCATACACGGGCTCCGGCTTGCCAAAGAACTCGGCATTCGCTGGATCCTATGTTATGGCGACTTGGACTTGGTGGTCCAGCAATCATTCGGCGACTGGGATGCCAAGGACGCAAATATGGCAAGCTACCGCTTCCTCGTTTAGCAGATCAGCGGGTATTTTGAAGGATGCGAATTCCTCCACGTACCGCGAGCCGACAACGAGCCAACTGATGCTCTGGCTCGAATAGGCTCCACCCGGCAAGCAATACCAACCGGCGTCTCTCTACAACGCCTCCTCAAGCCGTCTATCAAGCCGTCTCCAGAGTTCGATTCCATCTTCGTGCCGCCTGACCCCGACGCGGCCGGGTCTGGCTCGAAGAACCAAGCAGGTGGCCCGGGGACTTCGATAGTCGGCCAGGGGGTATCAGCAGGCGGCTCGGGGACTTCCGTAGTTACGCCCGACCCGGGGACTGCCTCACCCGGCTCGGGGACTGCGGTAGTCGGCCCGGAGACTACACCAACACAACAGGCGGCGGCCGACTCCAGCATTTCACCGCCCAGCCCGCCCGCCCTGGTCACAGTAGCCGTTTTGGCAATAGAAGAAGTCGCAGCTCCATCATGGGCTCAATCCATCCTCAACTTCCTAATAAACCAAGATCTGCCGGCTGACGAAGTAGAGGCAAGACAAGTCCAATGCCGAGCCGGAGCATACACAATCGTCAACAGAGAGCTCGTCAAGCGCAGTGTCACTGGAGTCCTCCAGCGATGCGTCGAGCAAGAGAAGGGCATTGCAATCCTCAGAGACATCCACCAAGGAGAATGCGGCCACCATGCGGCCTCAAGATCACTCGTCGCCAAAGCCTTCCGCCATGGTTTCTTTTGGCCGACTGCTTTGGATGACGCCAAGGAGTTAGTTAAACATTGCAAAGGGTGCCAACTCTTCAGCTCCAAGCAACACATGCCGGCTTCAGCACTCAAGACCATTCCCCTCACCTGGCCCTTCGCCGTTTGGGGACTGGACATGGTGGGCCCATTCAAGACGGTGCGCGGCGGCATGACACATCTGCTTGTCACCGTGGACAAATTCACCAAATGGATTGAAGCAAAGCCAATCAAGAAGCTGAATGGGCCGACTGCCGTCACATTTATCACAGATATAACAACTCGGTACGGCGTGCCACACAACATCATCACCGACAATGGCACAAATCTCGCCAAGGGAGCCTTGGCACGTTTCTGCGCGACGCAAGGCATCCGGTTGGATCTAGCATCCGTCGCCCACCCGCAGTCAAATGGCCAGGTCGAGCGAGCCAACGGCCTCATCCTTTCTGGCATCAAGCCCCGACTGATCGTACCACTGGAGCGCTTAGCCAGCTGTTGGCTCGATGAGCTGCCGGCTGTCCTTTGGAGTCTGCGCACTACACCAAACAATTCAACCGGCTTCACCCCTTTCTTCCTCGTGTATGGTGCCGAGGCGGTCATCCCAACTAACATCGAGTTCGACTCGCCTCGAGTAACCATGTACACGGAAGCGGAGGCCAAGGAAGCACGAGAAGACGACGTCGACCTGCTGGAAGAAAGCCGGCTGTTAGCCCTCAGCCGGTCCGCCATTTATTAGCAGGGCCTGCGCCGCTACCACAGCCGGAAGGTCAAGCCAAGATCCTTCCAAGAGGGCGATCTTGTGCTCCGGTTGATCCAGCGAACAGCCAGCCAACACAAGCTCTCGGCCCCTTGGGAGGGCCCCTTCGTCATCAGCAGAGCCTTAGGCAACGACTCCTACTACCTGATCGACGCGCAGAAGCCTATGTATCACGCTAACTTTTGTACTAAGTACGAGACAATAGGGCCCCCGAGGAGAGCTCGGGGACTGCCATCTTTTCTATAAATGAAAAGTATCATGCTTATGGCCTTGTCATTGCATTCACTTTTTTCCGTCCGGCACCGGGTTCGACTAGTCGGCCCGGGGACTGGCCGCCTGGAGTTATATTAGAAGTCCTACCCGCAGTCAGACAAGTAGTGTGCCGGCTCCCAAGCCTTCTCTTGCCAAAAGTCACAGTTCGAAGAACCGGCTGTCCGGCTGGCAAGAGTTAAGGGCAGGAACGGGTGCCCACACGAAAAACGGCTAGGGACTAACGGACTAATATAACAAAAGCCGGTTTTTCTCCCACCGCCGACCGGCTACCAAAGTAGCCGGCCGGCCGGCTTCCATTCACCTCGCTCCAATCTAAGAAAGCTCGAGTACTTGCCTTCCCAGAAGGGGAAGACGGCAAAGGAAACAGCCTAAGGATAAAAAGCATACGTGAATGGAAACCAAACATGCACACGATAATATTTACATAAAAGACCCCTTCAAAAGGCCAGCATTCAACATAGTTTGGATACACCCCCAGTGGGTGGAACTGCGGAAGCTTAATAAAATTGTTCAGAAGGCAACAAGCAGGAAAAAACAAGGATGGCAGATTAAGCCGGCGGAGCGACCCAAGAGCCGGGCAGGTCGGTGGAGACGGCAGTGCCGGCTGGAGGAGCGGCCGGCTGGCGAACCTCAGCATGATCACCGCCTCCCGCAGAGGGCGTGCTTGCGCGCGCCTCATTGCTGGAGGCACGGTCGGGCTGAGGCTGGCTGGCTGTTCCACCGGCCGGCTCGACGTCTTCGTCTTCCTCTACTTCGTCGTATTCGCCTTCGTCGCCGGAGGCGATTTCTTCTGCCGAGTCTTCACCCGCCGCCGGATCCAGCCCGAACCACTCCTCCGGCTGGGCAACGCCATCATCATTAATCTCGGGAGCGAAGACGCTGATGTCAGTACACTCGGCGATTGTCGATGCGCGCTGAGCGATAGCCGGCCGCACCTCCGCTAGCTTCTCGTCGGCCTCCAGCCTCCAGGTGCGCAGCTGGTCCAGGTTCAGCCCCGGATACCAAGCTCGGACGAACTCCAGCGCCCGCCCAGCTCCAAGCCGGGCCGCCGACGCCTTCCAGGCCTCGAAGCGGCCAACCGCAACCTCCAGCCAGTCGGCAGTCCGACTCGGGGTGCGGGGAATCGCCTCGCTTGGCCAGAGGGCGGCCAACACCTGCGCTCCGGCGCGCTGGAGGTGGCGGAGCATACGATGAGCCGGCTGCAGCCGCGCTTGGACCGCCAAGAGTTGCTCTTTGAGCGACCGACTCACGTCTGGCGCGACTTCAGCCCCCGCCTGCCGGCGCACTTCGCGATGGGCCTCGATGGTTTGGGCGGCGAGGACGGAGTAGCCAGGAAAGTAGTCTGCACAGAGAATAAAAAGCAGCTCAAGTCAGAACACAAGTCAGGCGGCAAGGGGCAGGAAAGGAGCGAGGAAGGCGGCTTACCGTCGATCAAATCCTTAATACGGCCGAAGCCTTCATTCAGCGCTTGCCTAGTCTCAGCCCAGCCCGCCGCTTCAGTCTCGAACTCGGCCTTCAGGGCGGCTTCGTTATCCTGCGCCTTCTTCAGAGCCGCCTTGTGGCTCTCCTCCTGGTCAGCCAGCTTCTTGGCCAGGCGGTCACACTCCAGGACCAAGGCGTCATACTCGGTTTCCTTGGCACGAAGGGCGGCCTGCGCCTCGCTGAGCTGCCCCCTTAAGTCGGCGTTGGCTTCTGCGAGCACGAAAGACAAAAGAAAAACCAGTAAGGTGAAGTCGTCAGGAAAGATCCGACCCAACTGCTCAGCAGTCGGCCCGAATCTCGGGGACTACACCCAGTGGGTGCGCTGACGCGCCCCCACAGGAGATGAACGAAACCAAGTACGTACTCCGGCTGCTGATCAGGTCTTCGGTTCTCCGACCCAGCTCCTGAGCCTGGGAGTTGAAGGCGGCGGCGCGGAGGTTATGATACTCCTGGAAGATTAGACAGGAGGCGAGAATAAGGTAGTCGTCAAGGAAGATCCGACCCGATTGCTCAGCAGTCGGCCCGAATCTCGGGGACTACACCTAGTGGGTGCGCTGACGCGCCCCCACGGAAGAAATCAAGAGAACAAAGCAACCAAAGATAGAAGACTCACCCGGATGACGACCCGCGTCGCAAGGAACTCCTGGGTGTATTGCTGCAGCGAGGCGGCTTGGGCCTGAAGCCGGTTCCGAACCTCTTGGGCCGCCACATTCAGCTCGCCCGTCCCGCCGCTGGGAGTCCACTCGGACGTGCCGGTGCTGGCCGCCTCCAAGGCCTCCGCCGTCCGGCGGGCACCCGAAGCTCGGTGCGGCTCCGGCGCAGCGGTGCCACCCCCTACGCGCTGGCGCACTGCCGGCTGCACCTCGAGGCCGGCTCCCGCTTCCGGCTCACCCCCAGCCGGCTGCTCTGGCGCCGCAGCCGACTGGCCGCCTTGGCCCGCTCCGGTTGGCGCTGCCGGCGGCGCCCTCTCCACGAAGATCATGGAGTCCTCCGTCCGCTCCATCACCGGCGGTTCTTGGTCGACCTCCTCCAGCGGAGGCACAGGAATGTTGGGGGCCACTGCGCGGAGGGGAATGGCTAGCAGCGGAGGCTGGTTGTGCGAAGCCTCCGCCTCCGTCTCCGCAGCTGCCGTCTCCGTCCGAGCCTTGGCTGCTGCGTCGGCCTGCTCCTTCATCGCCTGGGCGGCCCTTCGCTCCGCCGCCTCCCGCTTCTCCCGCGCCTCTCGTGCGTTCCGCTCCGTGGCCTCCCTGAGGTCGGCGCGGGGATCCACGCGGCGGGAGCCTGAAGACCCTCCAGTCGGCCCGACTACGGAGCCGCCCGGACCCCGCTCAAGGGAAAGCGGCGCGCTGTTCGACGAGCAAAGAAAGGTTTAGAAGAGTTTTCAATCGAAAAGAAGAACAACAAAAAATATATCCAAGCATTCGACGACTTACGCTGAGATCGCCTGCGGCTGCTTCACCGCCTTGCGGAAGCGGGCCGCCTTCGCGGCCGCCTCATCTCGCTTGGTCGCCGCTATGGAAGCCTTGGACTTCTTCGGACGGTTGCCGAAGAGGATCGACACGGCCTGGCGCTTCTGGGCACCGCCGCCAGCAGCCGGCGCGGCGGACGAGCTCGCGCTTTGATGATCAGGCGCCGGCTGGCGGCGCGGGGCGACTTCAACCTCGGCATCATCCGGCCAGTCCTCGAAGCCAGCCGTGAGCCCCGCGCCTCCGGCCCCGTCGCTTTCCCCCACGATGGCGTCTTCCATGGCGGCCGCTCCCAAGTCCGGGTCGTCAGCGTCGTCCACCGTGCGGTCGGGGAGGAGCTGGCGCTCTACCCCCGCGGCCCCGGCTGTCGGCGGGAGAAGAGGGTTCTGCAAAAGGCAAACGAACTGATCAAGAGTCGGCTATCATGAGGCCGGCTACAAAATGAAGAAAAGAAGAAAAAACTTACGACGGGCGGAGGGTTAGCGCGAGAGTACGGCCCCTTGCCGTACCGCCAATCCTCGGCGAGCTTGCAGTTAGAGATATAGTTCACCATGTAGGAGACCTCCGCATGAGGCATCTCCCTGGTGCTCAGCCGGCATGGGTCGAAGCGGCCGCTCATCTGACAAACCATGTGAGGCCGGCTTTGGAGGGGAAGAACCCGGCGCTCCACGAAGGCGGCCACCAAGTCGGCTCCGGTCAGGCCCTCCGACTGGATCATCACCCGAAGCCGGGAGACGGCTGCGTTCCCGGCCTGAGACAGCGACCTGGCCCGGTAGCTCCACGAAGGCTGCCTCCCAGCCGGCGGGCCGGCTACGTAATCCGGCAGGTTGACGTAGTCGCCTTGCTGGGCGACGTTCCTCACGTAGAAATAAGACTTCTGCCAAAGCTTCACCGACTGGATCAGCGGAATGGACGGGAACGGATTGTTCTCGTTCGCCCGCCTCATGGCGATGAAGGCTCCGCAGGGGGCGGGCACGCCCGCGACGACGGTGCCGAGTTTGCTCTGGAAGAATTCCGCCCAGAGCTCGAGCATGGGGAGGACCCCAAGGAAGCCCTCGCACAGCGTGACAAAGGCCGATAGCAGCATCACCGCGTTGGGCGTGAGGTGATGCGGCTGGAGGTTGTAGAATTCGAGGAAGGCCCGGAGGAACCCGCTCGCCGGAAGGCCGAAGCCGCGCAGGCAGTGCGAGCAGAAGATCACCCGCTCGCCTTCCTCCGGTGCCGGCGAAATCTCCTTCTCCGGCGCTAGACGAACCCGAACGAAGTTCTCGCCGGGCAGGCGTCGCGTCTGGCGGAGGAACGCGACGTGGTCCTCATGGACGTTGGAGCCATCCCACGAGCTTGACAGCGCCATGGGGCAGCGCGGCGAGAAGCAAGACGATGCGGCGGCGGAACGGCGCGGCAAAGAGCTGCTGCGGGGAAGAGAAGAAGAAGGAGGGCGAGAAGGGGGCGGAGTGAGGGAGAGCGCGCGAGCCTCTGCCGCTCCCCCTCCTCCTCCTACTTATAGACCGCGCGGCGGAGCCGAGGAGGTGCGGCATGGGGGAACGTGGGGATCAACTGCGCCCACTCCCCCACGTCCCGCGATTACTGTGCCTTGATGGCAGAATAAAACCGCCGCGGGAAGGCGAGCGGTCCATGTGGGCCGCGGAAGATCCGCGCTCGGACCGAGGCCTACGAGTGGCGGGCCCGGGCCTGCGGCGGCGTCCCGTCGCGCGCGTGCGTTGGCAGGATTTCCTCGCCACGTGGCCCGCGTTCCCGCCTACGAGAAACGGAGCTCTTCGAAGTCGGCGCGCACAAGCAAAGTCGGCCCCTCAGGATAGGAAGCTGACCAAGCTTCTCGTCCCTTTATCAGCCTCGAAGCTCGCTCAGCTTTGGGGACTACTATCGGAGTAAGTGACCACGGGTAGCCTAGCCGGCTCCCCCTGGCCTTTTTGAAAAAATTACGAGCCGATCCAGCTCTTAAGAATCCAAGACATGGGGCCGCCTTCCCCTGGCCGGCTGTCTCCCAGGCCGGCTATTGGAAGGCGGCCCGACTTCAGCCCTCATGAAGAAAGCCGCGGGAGGGCCGGCTCCGAGGAGCCAGCTGCGAGAAGGCCGACTCCAAGGAGCCGGCTCCCATAAAGCGGTCAAGACCGTACCCCCGAAGTCTGCATCCACATAACGGCGATGTGACGGGGCGTGGCTACAGTGAAGCCTGCCACCCCCGAATCCCGGAGCGCGCTTGGCACAGTGCGCCGTACGGGTGGCCATGACCCGTCCGGCGCGGCACTGTTGCCACACTGACCCTGATGTCATCCACGACGGGCTACCAGTACGGCCCACGGGCGGTGGGCCCCTTCAGGCAGAGAGACACCTGAAGGCGGCCTGGCCTCCCCCAGTCGGCCCGAGACGGAGCCGGCTCTCTCCAGCCGGCTTGCCACCCCCTCGAAGGAGACACCCCATTAAGGAGACAAGACGCGGTGAGGCTACAATGGTCACCCGCCGGATGGCAGCACTGTAGCCATGCTTACCTCGGCGAAGCCCTCGTCACCAAGATTGAGCAACAGTAACCAGCCACCGACAAGGCCCTGGACAGTGGGGCCTGCCTGTCGACCAGGGAGCCGGCAGCCGGCGGGACCCACCAGCCGGCGGGCCCCAGCAGCCGGCGCAGAAGCCGGAGAGCGAAGACACAGACGGCTGGGCCCCACGCCCAGCCGGCTTACCATTGTACCCCCGGGGGGTAGGCCTATATAAACCCCCCGGGACACCCATGCAAAGGGTTGATCCCTGCTAGTTTTAGACACCACGTAGGGAGGAGAAGAGAGCAAGCAGAGCCCTTCTTCCTCCTCTCGCCAAACAGCTCAAGGAGCATCGTGTAGCTACTTGTTCATCTAGTGATCATGCGGAGACCCCGCAGAGCAGCAGTAGGGGTGTTATCTCCACGGAGAGCCCCGAAGCTGGGTAAGATTTGCCGGCGTGCATGTCTTCGCCTCATCCCGTTTCCAGGCACCGGCGATGTTTTACTGGCTCCCACAATGATAAGCCACCCGCTGGCATATGTCGCACCTACCACCCGACAGGTAACTTCCATATGCTCTTTCCTGCTTGTATGCTTCAATTCTTGCTGACTCTCCTAGCCCCCAAGGGCCGGTTTATAATCTTCTTTCAAACTGGGACTTACTAATATAAATCTTAATGCTTTGAAATTCGCTGATGTAGCCCCCAAGGGCCGGTTCAACTTAGCGTAGTTAAACCGGTACTTGAAGTAATTGAGATTGCCGCATCAGAATATATACGAGCAAATAGCCATTAGCCCCCAAGTGCCAAGTTGAATACTTGTATTGATCTTGGGACTTTGTAAGCAATTGAAAGATGAAGATCGAATATGCATTAGCCCCCAAGTGCCAAGTGCATAACTTGTATGTGGTTGGTACTTCAATCCTTGTACGGTTTTGTTGAAGCATATAACTGTCTGCATGCAAGCTGAGCTGAAGACGAAAGAAAGCCAAGTCGCCGATCTCCAAGAAAACCTGAAAACCCAACAAGCTGAAACCTCCAAAGCAAAAGAGGAATTAGCCAGTGCTTTAAGCGCCATGGAACAGCTTAAGGAGAGCTTCAAGAAGAAGCGGGCGGATTGGGCCACTAAAAAGTCCGCTTTAATCAAACGAGCAGAGGATGCCGAGGCTGCACTAAAACCGGTGGCGGGTGAACTGACCAGCATAAAGCGGCACGTGCATGCCATGACCACTGCTATATTTGGTAAGCCAGTTTGACTTCTGAATTGACTCTGCCTTCTTACAGAGCTGCCGGTTTGTTAACCCTTTATGATATTTCAGGGACACGCATTGGTCACTTGGGGTCAGATGTGCGGAAGAAATTGAAAGCCGCCTATACGTTGGTCGAACAACTGTACACTAGTGCACAGCGGATCATCTGTACCGCATCCCACAACAAGCCGACGCCCACCTTGATTCAGGACACTCTGATGAAACTGTCGGTGCTTCCTGCCCGGGTTGAAGAGCTGAAGAAATCTGCTGCTCGAACCGGTGCAATCAATGCCTTAATCCGGGCAAAAGCTTGGGTGCCGGATTTTGATCCTATTGAAGCGGCTCAGGGCTATCCCAGCTTGAAGGAAGACGGGTCAGAGTTTGGTGAAGCGGATCTGCGAGCAATAAACCGGGAGGTGCGTCCGCTAGCTTGTCAATTGGCTGAAGAAGCAGACTTGTCTCATTATCAAGCCCAATATGACAATCAAAACAAGCGAATAGATGCACGAATTCATGAAGCGGAAAATCTTATCCCTCCAATCCATAAGCATACTTACGCTCCCGATATTGACCCGTCGTTGCTGATCCATGATGAAGCTGTTTTTCAAGCATTAATGGGAATCGACTGGACAACTGTTGATTTCCAGCCGCTGGGTAGAGAAACTGAAGCTGAAGCGATGCAGGATGACCCACAACCATCAGGCCAGGCTGGTGACCAAGCTTGAACCGGAAGCTGGTTTAAAACTGCTTCTCCTTTGCGAAAAACAATGATCTTATTGTGGGCACCGTGTTGCCTTGTAATAGTCTAGCTGATACTTTTGATGTTGATATGCCTTCGTGCATAATTGCTGCCACTTGCTCTTCCTTTGGGTGATGAACTTTCCAAAGTACTTTCTGCAATAAAAAATCTTCAAGTGCCACCGCGGTTGTACCATCAGGCAGAATATGATGTCTGCATACATGAAATCAAAACATACGATTTTTTTAAGTATATGACCAATTTTTTGAGATACATAATACCTGCCATCGTTGAGCGTGAAGTTGGCTTGGCCAATCTTGAAGCGGATTTTTATAAACCCACACTGTTGGAGGAGATAGCAGCTCCCATATATATATGACGCCGGTTTACCATGTAAACCGTGCCGGGTTATAATAAACATCGTGTTACTCCATAAGAGGATGTTAACAAAAAAGATCAAACCGGGCAAATAGTCTCCGGATTGAAATGAACCGTGTTCTGTCAATTGATAGCGTGAACCGGTTGAAAAATTTGTCGGTTTAAAAAACGCAATAAAAAGAAAGAAAAACCTTTCAAAGAAAAGTGTGAAGCAAATGCAATGTCAAAACCGTTTGCAAAAAAGGTTATTTGAGCTGATCAGATGGCGTTACCATGGCCGAACACGACCAAGCTCCCGTTAGGTGTAACTATGGTTCTAGTCAGCCAGGTCCCCAAATGAAACCGTGGCATTTATGCCGATCAAGTGACATGGCAATGGTTCGGGTTCGACCAAGCCCCCAAGTGATTCTGTGGCCTTAGGCCGATCAAGAGGCATGACTGGTTCAGACGTGACCAAGTCCCCAAGTGATCTGGTGGCTCTCGCCTATCAAGAGGTATTGTATTGGTTCGGACACGACCAAACCCCCAAGTGATATAACATGATGCTTTTAAAAAGCGAACTCAAGGGGTTAACCGGAGGCCGCTTTAGAGCAACTCCGTGTAACCACACATGATGTAAAAGAACAGATACCCCGCTTTAGCTGAGATTCCGGTTTATTATATTTAATCATAATATATACATTGTCATAATATGTACATAAGTAGAGCCAATGGCTCAGGTATAGTAAGGCCGAAGATGAGCTATGTTCCACGGCCTGTTGGTCTCCTCCTCTGATGTACGTGAGTCCTTATGATCTCGAATATCGATCAGATAGTATGACCCGTTGTGCAGATTCTTGCTGACCACGAAAGGCCCCTCCCAAGGTGGGGATAGCTTATGCATATCAGTCTGATCTTGCATGAGCCGAAGCACCAAATCTCCTTCCTGAAAGGTTCTGGTTCTGACTCGGCGACTGTGATAACGACGAAGATCCTGTTGGTAAATCGCCGATCGGGCGATTGCTATGTCACGCTCTTCATCCAACCGGTCCAGAGCATCTTGCCGTGCTGTCTTGTTGTCTGCTTCAATATAAGCCGTCACACGAGGTGAATCATGACGGATATCACTAGGGAGAACCGCCTCCGCTCCGTAAACCATGAAGAACGGTGTGTATCCTGTTGATCTGTTGGGTGTTGTATTGATGTTCCATAACACAGATGGTAATTCTTCTACCCAACAACCCGGCGTTCTCTGCAAAGGAACCATGAGCCGGGGCTTGACGCCTCTCAAGATCTCTTGATTAGCCCTTTCTTCTTGACCATTGGACTGTGGGTGTGCCACTGATGAAACGTCGAGCCGGATGTGCTCCCGTTCGCAGAACTCCTTCATGGCACCTTTGGACAAATTGGTACCATTATCTGTGATGATACTGTGTGGAAAGCCAAACCGGAAAATCACTTTTTTAATGAACTGAACCACCGTGGCCGCATCACACTTGCTAACAGGTTCTGCCTCCACCCACTTTGTAAACTTGTCAACCGCCACCAGGAGGTGGGTCTTCTTATCTTTGGACCTTTTGAAAGGCCCAACCATATCCAGCCCCCAAGTCGCAAACGGCCAAGTAATTGGAATCATTCTCAATTCTTGAGCCGGTACATGAGCACGTCTTGAAAACCTTTGGCAACCATCACATCGTCTGACCAGATCCTCCGCATCAGCATGAGCAGTTAACCAATAGAAGCCATGGCGAAACGCTTTAGCCACCAGAGATTTTGAACCGGCGTGGTGACCACAATCTCCTTCGTGGATCTCACGCAAAATTTCACGGCCTTCTTCAGGAGACACAAAATGTTGAAATGCTCCTGACACACTGCAATGATGCAACTCACCGTTGATAATAGTCATGGACTTGGATCGCCGGATTATCTGTCGGGCCAGGGTCTCATCCTCTGGTAACTCGCCCCGGTTCTTGTACGCCAGGTAAGGAAGCGTCCAATCTGGAATAACATGAAGAGCTGCCACCAATTGAGCCCCCGGATCAGGAATAGCCAAATCCGCTTCACCAGGGATCTTGACCGACGGGTTGTGCAGCACATCCAGAAAAACATTGGGCGAGACCAGTTTGCACTGAGAGCCCAGCCGGCTTAAGGCGTCCGCCGCTTCATTTTTTTGCCGGTCCACGTGGTCCACCTGATAGCCTTTAAAATGACCTGCAACAATATCCACCTCACGACGATATGCTGCCATGAGTGGGTCCTTGGAGTCCCAAGTGCCAGACACTTGCTGAGCCACGAGGTCCGAGTCACCGAAGCACTTAACTCGACTTAGATTCATCTCCTTAGCCATCCGGAGACCATGGAGCAAGGCTTCATACTCAGCTGCATTGTTAGTACAAGGGAACATTAAGCGGAGAACATAACAAAACTTATCACCTCATGGGGAAGTTAATACGACTCCAGCCCCCGAGCCTTCCAATTGCCTGGATCCGTCAAAATGGATGGTCCAATATGTGTGATCCGGCTTTTCTTCAGGTGCTTGCATTTCCGTCCAATCATTGATGAAATCAACAAGTGCTTGAGACTTAACCGCCGTCCGAGGCACATACTTCAAACCATGCGGTCCAAGCTCTATAGCCCACTTGGCCATCCGGCCAGTTGCTTCCCGGTTCTGGATGATATCTCCCAAAGGAGCAGAACTGACCACCGTAATTGGGTGCCCTTGGAAGTATTGTTTAAGCTTCCGGCTTGCCATAAAAACTCCATACACCAGCTTCTACCAATGCGGATACCTTTGCTTGGACTCGATGAGTACCTCGCTGATATAATAGACCGGACATTGAACCGGATGCTCCTTACCTGCCTCCTTTCGCTCCACCACAATGGCCACGCTGACCGCTCGAGCATTAGCAGCAACATATAGCAGTAACGGCTCCTTGTCAATGGGAGCGGCGAGCACAGGCGGATTGGCCAATTGCCGCTTTAAGTCTTCAAATGCTTCATCAGCAGCGGAACTCCAGACAAACTAATCCGTTTTTTTCAACATCTAATACAAAGGGATTGCCTTCTCACCAAGACGATTGATAAACCGGCTTAACGCGGCAATCCGGCCTGCCAGTCGTTGAACATCATTGATACAATTTGGTTTAGCCAGGGAGGTGATGGCTGTGATCTTCTCCGGATTAGCCTCAATTCCCCTGTTGGACACCAGAAAACCCAATAACTTGCCCGCCGGTACACCAAAGACACACTTGTCCGGATTAAGCATCATCTTGTATGTCCTCAGGTTATCAAAGGTTTCCTTCAAATCATCAATCAGAGTCTCCTTCTCCCTAGACTTAACCACGATATCATCCACGTAAGCATGTACATTACGGCCAATCTGCTTGTGAAGACGATTTTGTACACACCGTTGATAAGTTGCCTGGGCACTCTTGACCCCAAAGGGCATAGACACATAGCAGAAGGCTCCAAAGGGAGTTATAAATGTCATCTTCTCCTGGTCCTTAACTGCCATTTTGATCTGATGATAGCCAGAATATGCATCCAAAAAACTTAAACGTTCACAACCCGCCATAGCATCAATAATTTGATCAATACGGGGGAGGGCAAAAGGATCTGCTGGACAAGCCTTATTAAGATCTGTGTAATCCACACACATGCGCCAGGTGCCGTTTTTCTTAAGGACCAGCACCGGATTGGCAAGCCACTCAGGGTGAAAAACTTCAACAATAAAGCCAGCTGCCAAGAGCCTGGCTACCTCTTCTCCAATCGCCTTGCGTCTTTCTTCGTTAAACCGGCGGAGGAACTATTTCACCGGTTTGTATTTAGGATCCACATTAAGGGTGTGCTTAGCGAGTTGCCTCGGTACACCTGGCATGTCAGAGGGGTTCCATGCAAAAATGTCCCGATTCTCACGGATGAACTCAATGAGCGCGCTTTCCTATTTCGGATCCAAGTTGGCACTGATGCTGAACTGCTTGGACGAATCGCCAGGTACGAAGTCAACAAGCTTAGTTTCTGCTGCCGATTTGAACTTCAAGGCCGGATCATGCTCCGTAGTTGGCTTCTTTAATGGAGTCATGTCCGCCGGATCAACATTGTCCTTATAATACTTCAACTCCTCGGTGGCACAAACCGACTCTGCATAGGCTGCATCTCCTTCCTCGCACTCCAAAGCAATTTTGCGGCTTCCATGAACCGTTATTGTCCCCTTGTGACCCGGCATCTTGAGCTGCAAATACGCATAACAGGGCCGTGCCATAAACTTGGCGTAGGCCGGTCGCCCAAACAGGGCGTGATATGGACTTTGGATTTTTACCACTTCAAACGTCAATGTCTCCGACCTGGAATCATGATCATCCCCAAAGGCCACTTCCAGAGCTATCTTACCAACAGGATATGCTGATCTGCCAGGTACTACACCGTGGAACACCATATTAGACGGTTTGAGATTTTTATCTGTTAGTCCCATACGACGGAAGGTCTCATAGTACAAGATATTAATGCTGCTCCCTCCATCCATGAGCACCTTGGTGAACTTGTAACCTCCCACCTGAGGCGCCACCACCAGAGCCAACTGACCCGGATTATCAACCTGGGGAGGGTGATCCTCTCTGCTCCATATGATTGGCTGTCCAGACCAGTGTAGATAACGGGGTATGGCCGGTTCAACAGAGTTGACCGCCCGCCTCTGAACCTTCCGGTCTCGCTTGTCCAAGCTAGTGGTGAAGACATGGTACTGCCCACTACTCAACTGCTTCGGGTTGCTCTGGTAACCTGACTGTTGCTGCTGTTGGTTGTAACCACCCTGGTTGTTCTGACTATTTTGATTATTATGTCCGCCCGGATTACCGTTAAATCCTGAACCGGATTTTCCTCCACCGTAACCCGGCCCGGACCCTGAGCCACCGCCGGAGCCGTGATCATACCGGAAAGCATTAGAATTCTTGAACTCCTGCATAATGAAGCAATCCTTCCAAAGGTGGTTTGCTGGCGCCTCCTTCGTCCCATGTCTTGGACAGGGCTGGCTCAGTAGATAGTTTAGGCGGTCCGAGTTAGGGTTGGGTGCCCCATTGCGATTTTTCGGTTTACCCTTGCGTCGCTGGCCATTGTCCTGCGTGTTGGTATTAGCCACAAAGTCCATGTTACCATCCGCTTTACGCTTGCCTCCAGCACCATTGCCTGCCCAGTGATGCTGCTGACCTTTGGAGTTGTTGTTCCTCTTTCCCTTCCCTGCCTTGTCATCATCAGATTCGGGATCCTTGGTACTATCAGAATCAGCATACTTCACCAAAGCGGCCATGAGGGTCCCCATGTCAGTGCAATGACGCTTCATCCGTCCCAACTTCAGCTTTAGGGGCCCAAACCGGCAGTTGCCTTCTAGGGTTAATACTGCGGTGTCAGCGTTGATGCGGTCTGATGAGTGCAACACTTGTGAAACCTGACGCACCCAATGAGTCATTGATTCTCCTTCCTCCTGGACGTAGGCAGCTAAGTCCACTATCGACATAGGCTGTTTACATGTATCCTTGAAATTGCTGATAAACCGGGCTCGTAATTGGGCCCATGAACTGATAGAATTAGCCGGCAAGCTTTTTAACCAAGTACAGGCCGTTCCTTCAAGCATCATGGTGAAGTATTTCGCACACGCCGCGTCATCCACATCAAGCATCTCCATGGCCATCTCATAGCTCTCCACCCATGTCTCTGGAGGTTGATCCGCCATGTAATTTGGTACTTTGCGCAGGCCTTTGAAATCCTTGGGCAGGCGCACATTGCGTAAAGCGGGGATAAGGCAAGGCACCCCCAAAGAACTAGAAGTAACACCAGGTTCGATCAAGATAGTTGGATGAACCGGCATGAGCTGCCGAGCCTGATGCTGTGCGGCTAACTCGGCCTCCCTGCGCGCTCGGGCCCGGTCCACCACTTCCTGAGCATTATCAGCACCACCTGCCGGGTTGTTGCCACGGGGTGCTCCACGTCGTTCATTACTCGACACTGCCAGTTCATCCATATGTCTGCTATAGCTCCGGCTTGGACGGGGGGTCAAGTGGATCCGGTCGCGGCTGTACGAGTACGCTTCCTGTTGGACCAAAGCTGTCCTCAAAAGCTCCTTGACCCGTCGCATCTCTACTGCCTGCGGCGAGTCACCTTCAATTGGAATGGCCTCCAGCCGTGCAGCAGCGGCGACGAGATTGTCCATTGGGTTGGAGTAGTGACCCGGAGGTGTTAAAACAGCCTGAGGTATAACGGTGTTTTGACGAGGTGGGTCCATCCGACGAGGCTGAACCGGCGCACCGGTCCCAGGAGCTTCCGCCCGGTTTCCCTCCAGTGGATTACTGGTTCCTGCTCCCGGGGTGTTGAAAAGGTCTCTTGCCTCGAGAACCGAAGGCAAATGGGATCAGTGCTTCCTCCTCATGACTTCCTGCGACGCGCTCTGGTCCAACATGAGCCTGTAGGCTTGTGCGTCTAGAGCGGCCCGCTCTGTGGCCATCCTGGTGTCCTCAGCTGCCAGATCCGCCTTGGCATGGGTGATCTGTTCCTTACCTTTGCAATATCCGCATTGTGAACGCCTTGATCTGTCGGATTAGCTTCCGCCATAAGCATAGCCAATGCATCAAATAGCTCTGATAGAACTTGAGCCGGCGGGCGCATAGGGCCTCCTGCCCCGGCAGCCGTCGCCGCTGCTGAACTGGAGGTTGTTGCCGCAGTGATCGAAGAATGAAGCGCTGCTTGTGTGCCGGCCATGAATATTCCAACTTGGTTGGGCAGATCAGAGGGGTCCGGAATACTGTCTCCATCGGAACAGCCCCCAATCCGGCCATCTTGTAGCTGATAAAGAGATTCGGTTTCTCCGGTCGATGACTCGTCATCGGAACAAACGACGGTCTCGCCGCGAGGTTCCGATCCGTTCTCATAACTTCCTCCATGGATGACTCCCACGAAGGCACGCTTCATGGCCGGTTTAACCCGGGCGGATCGCGCACGCTGAGCCGTCTCAACAAGGTCGGTGCAGATGTCCGGCTCAGGGCCCGGTTCACCGATCTTGCCAATGAAAACGTGAATGCCACCAAAGGGGACCCGGTACCCGTACTCAACTGAGCCGGCCTTAGGGCCCCAGCCTGCATCGTCGATGTAGAGCTTGCCGCGACGACTCTTAGTCATCCGGCCTACAGCGTAGCCCTCGAGTCCTTCAAAGCGGCCCTCCAAGAACCTGACACCATCGTGCGATAGCCCCATGGTGGGCGCCAACTGTCGTGGTTTTGTCACGGTAGATGTCCTAGAGAAAGGACTTAGTCGTGGAGCCATCGCGACGGGTTAGCTTGAAGGGGTTAAAGCGGACACAGGGACACAAGAGAGTTTATACTAGTTCGGCCCCTTCGATGAAGGTAAAAGCCTACGTCTAGTTGTGATGGAATTGATGGGGTTTTGATGACTAGGGAGCAAACAAGCTTCGTCTATGTCTTGAGTTGTTGTCTGTTGTCCTTGAACCGCCGCCGGGTCGTCCCCTTATATACACGGGTGACGCCCGTCGGTTCACAAAGTCCCAACACTGGTCCATATTCGTATCCGGGTTGGTCTCTCCTTATTCCTAACTTACAATACAAGTTTATATACTAATACCGGTTTATCAACTACAAGTCTTAAACTGAATACGGGCCTTTGGCCCTCATCTGTCTTCTTGGGCTTTAGCACTCTTGAACTACTGATGAAGTTGACCCGGCCCAGATAGGCCGGTTTACGCCCAGCAGTAATATCCCCAACAGGAGTTGAAGTTAATATTTCAAGAAAATGCCCGGATTGAGAGATATGAAGTATCAAATAAGTTCTATAGCTGCAAGATGGAGGAGAATAGTACTGTCAATGAGCATATACTCAAAATGTCTGGGTATCATAATCACTTGACTCAACTGGGAGTTAATCTTCCTATTGATAGTGTCATTGACAGAGTTCTTCAATCACTGCCACCAATCTACAAAAGCTTCGTGATGAACTATAATATGCAAGGGATGAATAAGAAAATTCACGAGCTCTTCGCGATGCTAAAGGCTGTGGAGGTAGAAATAAAAAAATGAGCATCAAGTGTTGATGGTTAACAAAACCACCAGTTTTAAGAAAAAGGGTAAAGGGAAGAAGAAGGGGAACTTCAAGAAGAACGACAAACAAGTTGCTGCTCAGGAGAAGAAACCCAAGTCTGGACCTAAGCCTGAGACTGAGTGCTTCTACTGCAAACAGACTGGTCACTGGAAGCGGAACTGCCCCAAGTATTTTGTGGATAAGAAGGATGGCAAGGTGAACAAAGGTATATGTGATATACATGTTATTGATGTGTACCTTACCAGAGCTCGTAGTAGCACCTGGGTATTTGATACTGGTTCTGTTGCTAATATTTGCAACTCGAAACAGGGACTATGGATTAAGCGAAGACTGGCTAAGGACGAGGTGACGATCCGCGTGGGAAATGGTTCCAAAGTCGATGTGATCGCCGTCGGCACGCTACCTCTACATCTACCTTCGGGATTAGTTTTAGACCTAAATAATTGTTATTTGGTGCCAGCGTTAAGCATAAACATTATATCTGGATCTTGTTTGATGCGAGATGGTTATTCATTAAAATCTGAGAATAATGGTTGTTCTATTTATATGAGTAATATCTTTTATGGTCATGCACCCTTGAAGAGTGGTCTATTTTTTGTTAAATCTCGATAGTAGTGATACACATATTCATAATGTTGAAGCCAAAAGATGCAGAGTTGATAATGATAGTGCAACTTATTTGTGGCACTGCCGTTTGGGTCATATTGGTATAAAGCGCATGAAGAAACTCCATACTGATGGACTTTTGGAATCACTTGGTACTTGCGAACCGTGCCTTATGGGCAAGATGACTAAAACGCCGTTCTTCGGAACTATGGAGCGAGCAACAGATTTGTTGGAAATCATACATACTGATGTATGTGGTCCGATGAATATTGAGGCTCGCGGCGGGTATCGTTATTTTCTCAACTTCACAGATGATTTGAGCAGATATGGTTATATCTACTTAATGAAACATAAGTCTGAAACATTTGAAAAGTTCAAAGAATTTCAGAGTGAAGTGGAAAATCATCATAACAAGAAAATAAAGTTTCTACGATCTGATCATGGAGGAGAATATTTGAGTTACGAGTTTGGCCTACATTTGAAACAATGCGGAATAGTTTCGCAACTCACGCCACCCGGAACACCACAGCGTAATGGTGTGTCCAAACGTCCTAATCGTACTTTACTAGATATGGTGCGATCTATGATGTCTCTTACTGATTTACCGCTATCGTTTTGGGGTTATGCTTTAGAGACGGCTGCATTCACGTTAAATAGGACACCATCAAAATCCGTTGAGACGATGCCTTATGAACTATGGTTTGGTAAGAAACCAAAGTTGTCGTTTCTTAAAGTTTGGGGCTGCGATGCTTATGTGAAAAAGCTTCAACCTGATAAGCTCGAACCCAAATTGGAGAAATGTGTCTTCATAGGATACCCAAAGGAAACTGTTGGGTACACCTTCTATCACAGATCCGAAGGCAAGACATTCGTTGCTAAGAATGGATCTTTTCTACAGAAGGAGTTTCTCTCGAAAGAAGTGAGTGGGAGGAAAGTAGAACATGATGAGGTAACTGTACCTGCTCCCTGATTGGAAAGTAGTTCATCACAGAAACCGGTTCCTGTGACATCTACACCAATTAGTGAGGAAGCTAATGATGATGATCATGAAATTTCAGATCAAGTTACTAATGAACCTCATAGGTCAACCAGAGTAAGATCCGCACTAGAGTGGTATGGTAATCCTGTTCTGGAGGTCATGTTACTTGACCATGACGAACCTACGAACTATGAGGAAGCGATGATGAGCCCAGATTCCGCAAAATGGCTTGAGGCCATGAAATCTGAGATGGGATCCATGTATGAGAACAAAGTGTGGACTTTGGTTGACTTGCCCAATGATCGGCAAGCCATCGAGAATAAATGGATCTTCAAGAAGAAGACAGACGCTGGCGGTAATGTTACTGTCTACAAAGCTCGACTTGTTGCGAAAGGTTTTCGACAAGTTCAAGGAGTTGACTACGATAAGACCTTCTCACCCGCAGCGATGCTTAAGTCCGTCCGAATCATGTTAGCAATTGCCGCGTTTTATGATTTTGAAATTTGGCAAATGGATGTAAAGACTACATTCCTGAATGATTTCTGGAAGAAGAGTTGTATATGATGCAACCTGAAGGTTTTATCGATCCAAAGGGAGCTAACAAAGTGTGCAAGCTCCAACGATCCATTTATGGACTGGTGCAAGCCTCTCGGAGTTGGAATATACGCTTTGATAGTGTGATCAAAGCATATGGATTTATACAGACTTTTGTAGAAGCCTGTATTTACAAGAAAGTGAGTGGGAGCTCTGTAGCATTTCTGATATTATATGTAGATGACATATTGTTGATCGGAAATGATACTGAATTTCTGAATAGCATAAAAGGATACTTGAATAAGAGTTTTTCAATGAAAGACCTCGGTGAAGCTGCTTATATATTGGGCATCAAGATCTATAGAGATAGATCAAGACGCTTAATTGGACTTTCACAAAGCACATACCTTGATAAAGTTTTGAAGAAGTTCAAAATGGATCAAGCTAAGAAAGGGTTCTTGCCTGTATTACAAGGTGTGAAGTTGAGTAAGACTCAATGCCTGACCACTGCAGAAGATAGAGAGATAATGAAAAGTGTTCCCTATGCTTCAGCCATAGGCTCTATCATGTATGCAATGCTATGTACCAGACCTGATGTGTGCCTTGCCATTAGTCTAGCAGGGAGGTACCAAAGTAATGCAGGAGTGGATCACTGGACATCGGTCAAGAACATCCTGAAGTACCTGAAAAGGACCAAGGATATGTTTCTCGTTTATGGAGGTGACAAAGAGCTCATCGTAAATGGTTACGTTGATGCAAGCTTTGACATTGACCCGAACGATTCTAAATCGCAAACCGGATACGTGTTTATATTAAACGGTGGAGCTGTCAGCTGGAGCAGTTCTAAACAGAGCGTCATGGCGGGATCTACATGTGAAGCGGAGTACATTGCTGCTTCGGAAGTGATACGTCTCCGACGTATCTACTTTTCCAAACACTTTTGCCCTTGTTTTGGACTCTAACTTGCATGATTTGAATGGAACTAACCCGGACAGACGCTGTTTTCAGCAGAATTGCTATGGTGTCATTTATGTGCAGAAACAAAAGTTCTCGGAATGACCTGAAACTTCACGAAACATCTATTCAGAAATAATATAAAATCCTTGCAAAGGATGAATACCAGGGGCCCACCACCTGTCCATGAGGGTGGGGGGCATGCCCCCTACCTCGTGGGCCCCCTGGAGCTCCTCCGACCTCAACCCCAACTCTATATATTTGGTTTCGGGGAGAAAAAAATCAGAGAGAAGCATTCATCGTGTTTTACGATACGGAGCCGCCGCCAAGCCCTAAAACCTCTCGGGAGGGCTGAACTGGAGTCCGTTCGGGGCTCAGGAGAGGGGAATCCGCCGCCATCGTCATCATCAACCATCCTCCATCACCAAATTCATGATGCTCACCGCCGTGCGTGAGTAATTCCATCGTAGGCTTGCTGGACGGTGATGGGTTGGATGAGATCTATCATGTAATCGAGTTAGTTTTGTTAGGGTTTGATCCCTAGTATCCACTATGTTCTGAGATTGATGTTGCTATGACTTTGCTATGCTTAATGCTTGTCACTAGGGCCCGAGTGACATGATTTCAGATCTGAACCTATTATGTTTTCATCAATATATGAGAGTTCTTGATCCTATCTTGAAAGTCTATAGTCACCTATTATGTGTTATGATCCGTTAACCCCGAAGTGACAATAATCGGGATACTTACCGGTGATGACCGTAGTTTGAGGAGTTCATGTATTCACTATGTGTTAATGCTTTGGTCCGGTACTCTATTAAAAGGAGGCCTTAATATCCCTTAGTTTCCATTAGGACCCCGCTGCCACGGGAGGGTAGGACAAAAATGTCATGCAAGTTCTTTTCCATAAGCACGTATGACTATATTCAGAATACATGCCTACATTACATTGATGAACTCGAGCTAGTTCTGTGTCACCCTATGTTTTGATTGTTACATGATGAACCGCATCCGGCATAATTCTTCATCACTGATCCATTACCTACGTGCTTTCCATATACTGTTCTTCACTTATTTACTTTTCCGTTGCTATTGCTATCATCACTACAAAATACCAAAAACATTACTTTTGCTATCATTACCTTTTGCTACCGTTACCACTACTATCATATTACTTTGCTACTAAACACTTTGCTGCAGATATTAAGTTTCCAGGTGTGGTTGAATTGATAACTCAGCTGCTAATACTTGAGAATATTCTTTGGCTCCCCTTGTGTCGAATCAATAAATTTGGGTTGAATACTCTACCCTCGAAAACTGTTGCGATCCCCTATACTTGTGGGTTATCAAGACTATTTTCTGGCGCCGTTGCCGGGGAGCATAGATCTATTCTTTGAGTCACTTGGGATTTATATTTGCTTATCATTATGAAGAACTTGAGAGATCCAAAAACCAAGATTTATCCCTCAACTACAAGGGGAGGTAAGGAACTGCCATCTAGCTCTACACTTGATTCACCTTCTGTTTTGAGTAAGCTTGCGACACCTAAACCTGCTTCTGCTATTTGTTCTGATACGTCGCATTTTATTGATGATGCCACTTCTGCTATGCATGATACTTATGATGAAACTACTTCTATGCTTGATACTACTGTGCCACTGGGTGAATTTCTTGATGAACAAGTTGCTACGGTTAGAGAGAATGAAAATATTGAATCTGATAATATTGATGAAAGTGATGATGAAGACTCACCTGTTATTCCTGAGGGTTATGTTTTTGAAAAAGAAGCTGCTTTAGCTATTTTAGCTTGCAAAGATAGATACGAACTCAAGAGGTTATTAGCTAAATGGAAGCAGCAATCTCTTAATGCTAGAATGAAACCTGACCCTGCTTTTGCTACTTCACCTATCTGTGTTACTGATAAGGATTATGAATTCTCTGTTGATCCTGATATAATTACTTTGGTTGAATCTGATCCTTCTCATGGCTATGAATCTGAAACTGTTGTGGCACATCTTACTAAATTAAATGATATAGCCACCCTGTTCACTAATGATGAGAGAACTCGCTACTTTTATATCCTTAAAATATTTCCGTTCTCATTAAAGGGTGATGCTAAGATATGGTTTAATTATCTTGATCTTGGTTGTGTGCGTAGTCCCCAGGATATGATTTATTACTTCTCCGCTAAATATTTCCTTGCTCATAAGAAACAAGCTGCTTTAAGGTATATATATAATTTTGTGCAAATTGAAGAAGAGAGTCTCCCACAAGCTTGGGGGAGGCTTCTCAAGTTACTTAATGCTTTGCCTGATCATCCTCTTAAGAAAAATGAAATACTTGATATCTTTTATAATGGACTAACCGATGCCTCCAGAGATTACCTGGATAGTTGTGCTGGTTCTGTTTTCAGGGAAAGAACACCGGATGAATCTGAAATTCTATTGAATAATATGATGACAAATGAAAATAATTGGACACTTCCTGAGCCAACTCCTGAGCCTATTCCTAAACCAACTCCGAAGAAGAGGGGTATTCTATTTCTCAGTCCTGAAGATATGCAAGAGGCAAAGAAATCTATGAAAGAAAAAGGTATTAAAGCTGAAGATGTTAAGAATATACCTCCTATTGAAGAAATACACGGTCTTAATTTACCGCCTGTTGAAGAAACATATGATCTTAATCCTTCACCTATTGAAGAAACTCATGGTCTTGATAACCCGACACAGGTAGTAAAGGTAAATTCTCTCTATAGATATGATAAAGCTGAAATCCCATTTACTAAGTTTGCCAGCCCATGCTTAGATGAGTTTGATAAATTTATGGTTAAGCAAGAAGACTTCAATTCTTATTTTGGTAGACAATTGAAATACAATTCAAATATGCTTGAACACTTGGGTGATTATATGGCTAACATCAAAGGTGAACTTAAACTTATTAGTAAACATGCTTCTATGGTTACCACTCAAGTAGAACAAGTACTTAAGGCTCAAAATGATTTGCTCAACGAATTGAATAGTAAGAATAATGATAATGCTGTTAGAGTTATGACTAGAGGTGGTAGAATGACTCAGGAACCTTTGTATCCTGAAGGCCATCCTAAGAGAATTGAGCAAGATTCTCAGAGAAATAATATAGATGCACCTAGTCCTTCTAAAAGGAAGAAAAAGAAAAATGATAGGACTTTGCATGCTTCTAGTGAACCTGTTATTGAAAAACTTGAGAATCCAAATGATATTTCTATCTCTGATGCTGAAATACAATCTGGTAATGAACCTAAAACTAGTGATAATGTTAATGATAATGTTCATGATGATGCTCAACCTAGTAATGATAATGATATAGAAATTGAACCTGCTGTTGATCTTGATAACCCACAATCAAAGAAACAACGTTATGATAAGAAAGACTTTGTTGCTAGGGATCACGGTAAAGAAAGAGAACCATGGGTTCAGAAACCTAGGCCTTTTCCTCCCAAACCATCCAAGAAAAAGGATGATGAGGATTTTGAGCGCTTTGCTGAAATGGTTAGACCTATCTTTCTGCGTATGCAATTAACTGATATGCTCAAAATGAATCCTTATGCTAAGTATATGAAAGATATTGTTACAAATAGAAGAAAGATACTGGAAGCTGAAATTTCTACCATGCTTGCTAATTATACTTTTAAGGGTGGAATACCAAAGAAACTTGGAGATCCAGGAGTACCCACTATACCATGCTCCATTAAAAGAAACTATGTTAAAACTTATTTATGTGATCTTGGAGCCGGTGTTAGTGTTATGCCTCTCTCTTTATATCATAGACTTGATTTGAATAAGTTGACACCTACTGAAATATCTTTGCAAATGGCTGATAAATAAACTGCTATACCTGTCGGTATTTGTGAGGATGTGCCTATTGTAGTTGCAAACGTTACTATTTTAACGGACTTTGTTATTCTTGATATTCCCGAGGACGATAGTATGTCTACTATTCTTGGAAGACCCTTTTTGAATACTGCAGGGGCTGTTATTGATTGCACTAAAGGCAATGTCACTTTTCATGTTAATGGTAATGAGCATACGGTACACTTTCCGAGGAAACAACCTCAAGTTCGTAGTATCAACTCTATTGGAAAACTTCCATCGATTATATTTGGAGGTTTTGAATTTCCTCTTCCTACTGTCAAGAATAAATATGATATTCTTATTATTGGGGATGTGCATATCCCCGTTGAGGTAACATAGTGTTATTCGAAATTTCTCCGGTTCTGATGTCTACTACAGAACCTTCTTCTTGTAGACGTTGTTGGGCCTCCAAGTGCAGAGGTTTGTAGGACAGTAGAAAATTTCCCTCAAGTGGATGACCTAAGGTTTATCAATCCGTAGGAGGCGTAGGATGAAGATGGCCTCTCTCAAGCAACCCTGCAACCAAATAACAAAGAGTCTCTTGTGTCCCCAACACACCCAATAGAATGGTAAATTGTATAGGTGCACTAGTTCGACAAAGAGATGGTGATACAAGTGGTATATGGATAGTAGATAATAGTTTGTGTAATCTGAAAATATAAAAACAGCAAGGTAACTAATGATAAAAGTGAGCATAAACGGTATTGCAATGCGTTGAAACAAGGCCTAGGGTTCATACTTTCGCTAGTGCAAGTTCCCTCAACAATACTAACATAATTGGATCACATAACTATCCCTCAACATGCAACAAAGAGTCACTCCAAAGTCACTAATAGCGGAGAACAAACGAAGAGATTATGGTAGGGTACGAAACCACCTCAAAGTTATTATTTCCAATCAATCCGTTGGGCTATTCCTATAAGTGTCACAAACAGCCCTAGAGTTCCTACTAGAATAACACCTTAAGACACAAATCAACCAAAACCCTAATGTCACCTAGATACTCCAATGTCACCTCAAGTATCCGTGGGTATGATTATACGATATGCATCACACAATCTCAATTTCATCTATTCAACCAACACATAGAACCTCAAAGAGTGCCCCAGAGTTTCTACCGGAGAATCACAACGAAAACGTGTGCCAACCCCTATGCATAGGTTCATGGGCGGAACCCGCAAGTTGATCACCAAAACATACATCAAGTGAATCATGTGGTATCCCATTGTCACCACAGATACGCATGGCAAGACATACATCAAGTGTTCTCAAATCTTTAAAGACTCAATCCGATATGATTACTTCAAAGGGGAAACTCAATCCATTACAAGAGAGTAGAGGGGGAGAAGAAACATAAGATCCAACTATAATAGCAAAGCTCGCGATACATCAAGTTCGTGCCAAATCAAGAACACGAGAGAGAGAGAGATCAAACACATAGCTACTGGTACATACCCTCAGCCCCGAGGGAGAACTACTGCCTCCTCGTCATGGAGAGCACCAGGATGATGAAGATGGCCACCGGAAAAGGATCCCCCCTCCGGCAGGGTGCCAGAACGGGTCTAGATTGGTCTTCGGTGGCTACGGAGGCTTCTGGCGGCGGAACTCCCGATCTATTGTGTTCCCCGATCATTTTAGGGTATATGGAGATATATAGGTGGAAGAAGTACGTCAGGGGAATCACGAGGGGCCCATGAGGGTGGAGGGCGCGCCCTAGGGGGGTGGGCGCCCCCTACCTCGTGGCCTCCTTGAAGGTCCCCTGACGTGCACTCCAAGACTTCTGGGCTTCTTTCCTTCCAAAAATGAGTTCCATGAAGTTTCAGGTCAATTGGACTCTGTTTGATTTTCCTTTTCTTCGAAACCCTAAAGCAAGGTAAAAACAAAAACTGGCACTGGGCTCTGGGTTAATAGGTTAGTCCCAAAAATGATATAAAAGTGTATTATAAAGCCCATAAACATCCAAAACAGTAGATAATATAGCATGGAGCAATCAAAAATTATAGATAAGTTGGAGACGTATCAGCATCCCGAAGCTTAATTCCTGCTCGTCCTCGAGTAGGTAAATGATAAAAACAGAATTTTTGATGTGGAGTGCTACTTGGCATAATTTCAATGTAATTCTTATTAATTGTGGTATGAATATTCAGATCCATAAGATTCAAGACAAAAGTACATATTGACATAGAAATAATAATACTTCAAGCATACTAACTAAGCAATTATGTCTCTTCAAAATAACATGGCCAAAGAAAGTTATCCCTACAAAATCATATAGTCTGGCTATGCTCCACACAAAATATTTAAATCATGCACAACCCCGATGACAAGCTAAGCAATTGTTTCATACTTTTGATGTTCTCAAACTTTTTCAATCCTCACGCAATATATGAGCGTGAGCCATGGATATAGCACTATATATGTGGAATAGAAAGGTGGTTGTGGAGAAGACAAAAAGGAGAAGATAGTCTCACATCAACTAGGCGTATCAACGGACTATGGAGATGCCCATCAATAGATATCAATGTGAGTGAGTAGGGATTTCCATGTAACGGATGCACTAGAGCTATAAGTGTATGAAAGCTCAACAAAAGAACTAAGTTGGTGTGCATCCAACTTGCTTGCTCTTGAAGACCTAGGGCAATTTTTAGGAAGCCCATCATTGGAATATACAAGCCAAGTTCTATAATGAAAAATTCCCACTAGTATATGAAAGTGATATCATAGGAGACTCTCTATCATGAAGATCATGGTGCTACTTTGAAGCACAAGTGTGGAAAAAGGATAGTAGCATTTTCCCTTCTCTCTTTTTCTCTCATTTTTTTATTTGGGCTTTTCTCCCTTTTTTATGGCCTCTTTTCTCTTTTTTTGGGCTTCTTTGGCCTCTTTTATTTATTTATTTTCGTCCGGAGTCTCATCCCGACTTGTGGGGGAATCATAGTCTCCATCGTCCTTTCCTCACTGGGACAATGCTCTAATAATGATGATCATCACACCTCTTTTTACTTACAACTCAAGAATTACAACTCAATACTTAGAACAAGATATGACTCTATATGAATGCCTCCGGCGGTGTACCAGGATGTGCAATGATGCATGTGTGACATGTATGAAATAATTATGAATGGTGGCTTTGCCACAAATACGATGTCAACTACATGATCATGCAAAGCAATATGACAATGATGGAGCGTGTCATAATAAATGGAACGGTAGAAAGTTGCATGGCAATATATCTCGGAATGGCTATGAAAATGCCATAATAGGTAGGTATGGTGGCTGTTTTGAGGAAGGTATATGGTGGGTGTATGATACCAGCGAAAGGTGCGCGGTATTAGAGAGGCTAGCAAAGGTGGAAGGGTGAGAGTGCGTATAATCCATGGAATCATCATTAGTCATAAAGAACTCATATACTTATTGCAAAAATCTGCAAGTTATCAAAGCAAATTATTACGCGCATGCTCCTAGGGGATAGATTGGTAGGAAAAGACCATCGCTCGTCCCCGACCGCCACTCATAAGGAAGGCAATCAATAAATAAATCATGCTCCGACTTCATCACATAACGGTTCACCATACGTGCATGCTACGGGAATCAAAAACTTTAACACAAGTATTTCTCAAATTCACAACTACTCAACTAGCATGACTCTAATATCACCATCTCCATATCTCAAAACAATTATCAAGTATCAAACTTCTCATAGTATTCAACACACTCATAAGAGAATTTTATTATTCTTGAATACCTAGCTATTTAAGACTCTAAAAATAATCTAAGTGAAGAATGAGAGTTCATCTATTTATTCAAAATAAAACTACCACCATGCTCTAAAAGATATAAGTGAAGTACTAGAGCCAATGACAAAGTACTCCGAAAGATTTAAGTGAAGATCAATGAGTAGTCGAATAATTATGCAACTATGTGAAGACTCTCTAAAATTTAATAATTTCAGATCTTGGTATTTTATTCAAACAGAAAGCAAAACTAAATAAAATAAAATGATGCTCCAAGAAAAACACATATCATGTGGCGAATAAAAATATAGCTCCAAGTAAAGTTACCGATGAATGAAGACGAAAGAGGGGATGCCTTCTGGGGCATCCCCAAGCTTAGGCTTTTGGTTGTCCTTGAATATTACCTTGGGATGCCTTGGTCATCCCCAAGCTTAGGCTCTTGCCACTCCTGATTCCATAGTCCATCGAATCTTTACCCAAAACTTGAAAACTTCACAACACAAAACTTAACAGAAAACTCGTAAGCTCCGTTAGTATAAGAAAGTAAATTACCACTTCAAGGTACTGTAATGAACTCATTCTTTATTTATATTGGTGTTAAACCTACTGTATTACAACTTCTCTATGGTTTATAAACTATTTTACTAGCCATAGATTCATCAAAATAAGTAAACAACACATGAAAAATAGAATCTGTCAAAAACAGAACAGTCTGTAGTAATCTGAATCAAACGTATACTTCTGTAACTCATAAAATTATCAAATAAATTTCTGGACCTGAGGAATTTATCTATTAATCATCTGCAAAAATAATTAACAAAATATCACTCTCCAAATAAAAATGGTAGCAATTCTCGTGAGAGCTAAAGTTTCTGTTTTTTACAGCAAGATTAAAAAGACTTTCCCCAAGTCTTCCCAAAGGTTCTACTTGGCACAAACACTAATTAAAAGCATAAAACCACATCTAAAAAGAGTCTAGATTAATTATTTATTACTAAACAGGAACAAAAAGCAAGGAACTAAAATAAAATTGGGTTGCCTCCCAACAAGCGCTATCGTTTGACGCCCCTAGGTAGGCATGATGATTTCAATGATGCTCATATAAAAGATAAGAATTGTAACATAAAGAGAGCATCATGAAGAATATGACTAACACATTTAAGCCTAACATACTTCCTATGCATAGGGATTTTGTGAACAAACAACTTATGGGAGCAATAATCAACTTGCATAGGAAGGTAAAACAAGCATAACTTCAAAACTTTAAGCACATAGAGAGGAAACTTGATATTATTGCAATTCCTACAAGCATATATTCCTCCCTCATAATAATTTTCAGTAGCATCATGAATGAATTCAACAATATAACCAGCACCTAAAGCATTCTTTTCATGATCTACAAGCATAGAAATTTTATTACTCTTCACATAAGCAAAATTCTTCTCATGAATAATGGTGGGAGCAAACTCAACAAAGTAATTATCATGGGATTGAAAATTGAAATCAAGATGACAAGTTTCATTGCTATTATTATTCTTTAAAGAATACGTGTCATCACAATAATCATCATAGATAGTAGGCATGCTTTCATCATAATAAATTTGCTCATCAAAACTTGAGGGACAAAAAATATCATCTTCATCAAACATAGCTTCGCCAAGCTTGTGGCTTTGCATATCATTAGCATCATGGATATTTGTAATGCCCTCGATGCGGCTATATCTCCCACGTGTCGAAGCACGACTTAGAGGCATAACCGCATTGAAAGCAATGTCGCAAGTGAGGTAATCTTCACACAACCCATGTAATACATAAGGGAAGGAGATACATAGTTGGCTTACAATCGCCACTTCACAAAATACATGAATAAAGCATTACATCAACCAGATACAATCAAGGTCCGACTACGGAACCAAAATAAAAGAAGACTACCCCAAATGCTACACAGATCCCCGATCGTCCCCAACTGGGCTCCACTACTGATCAACTAGAACGGAACAACACAAAGGATAAGATCTTCATCGAGCTCCTCCTTGAGCTTGGTTGCGTCATCTGCACAGTTCAACGGCACCTGCAAAATGGTTTTGGAAGTATCTGTGAGTCACGGGGACTCAGCAATCTTACACCCTCGCGATCAAGACTATTTAAGCTTATAGGAAGGGTAACATGTATGAGGTGTAGCTGCAGCAAGCGACTAGCATATATGGTGGCTAACCTATTCGCAAAAGAGAGCAAGAAGAGAATGCAAAAGCACGGTCGAACAACTATGATCAAGAAGTGATCCTAGAACAATCTACGTCAAGCATTACTCCAACACCGTGTTCACTTCCCGGACTCCGCCGGAAAGAGACCATCACAGTTACACACGCGGTTGATGTATTTTAATTAAGGTCAACTTCAGGTTTTCTACAACCGGACATCAACAAATTCCCATCCGCCCATAACCGCGGGCACGGCTTTCGAAAGTTCATAACCCTGCAGGGGTGTCCCAACTTAGCCCATCACAAGCTCTCACGGTCAACGAAGGATATTCCTTCTAGCGGGAAGACCCGATCAGACTCGGAATCCCGGTTACAAGACATTTCGACAATGGTAAAACAAGACCAGCAAAGCCACCCAGATGTGCCGACAAATCCCGATAGGAGCTGCACATATCTCATTCTCAGGGCACACCAGATGAGCCAGACGTCGGGTAAGCCAACCCAGAGTTTCCCCTGGTAGCCTCGGACATTGCTCATTTGGACCAACACTTAGAGAAGCACTGGCCCGGGGGGCTAAAATAAAGATGACCCTTGAGCCGGCCGACTCAAGGGAAAGAAAAGGCTAGGTGGCAAATGGTAAAACCAATGTTGGGCCTTGCTGGAGGAGTTTTATTCAAGGCGAATTGTCAAGGGGTTCCCATAATTACCCAACCGCGTAAGGAACGCAAAATCCGGGAACATAACACCGATATGACGGAAACTAGGGCGGCAAGAGTGGAACAAAACACCAGGCATAAGGCCGAGCCTTCCACCCTTTACCAAATATATAGATGCATTAATTAAATAAGAGATATTGTGATATCCCAACAAGTAAACATGTCCCAACAAGGAACAACATCTCCATGTTCCAACAAGGAACAAACATCAATCTTCACCTGCAACTAACAACGCTATAAGAGGGGGCTGAGCAAAGCGGTAACATAGCCAAACAACGGTTTGCTAGGACAAGGTGGGTTAGAGGCTTGGTTAAACAATATGGGAGGCATGATAAGCAAGTGGTAGGTATCGTAGCATAGGCATAGCAAAAGAGCGAGCAACTAGCAAGCAAAGATAGAAGTGATTTCGAGGGTATGGTCATCTTGCCTGAAATCCCGCAAGGAAGAAGAACGAGTCCACGAAGAAAACAAACGGACGTAGTCGAACGGGTCCTCACAAACGCAACGCTATCGGAACCAACCCGAAGAAGCAACACCGGAAAGAAGCAAACAATCATGGTAAACAACCATCACATAACATGGCATGATGCGCAAAACAATTATGATGCATGTCCGGTTTAAATATGCAGGGCATGGCAAAGGGCACAAACAGAACTACAAGTTAAGTGGAGCTCAATATGCAACGAGTTGCATATTGACGGAACACCACATCACTTATTTAGTTCACTCTCGGTTAGGTACTCCACAATATTAAATGTTGGTTAACATGTCAAGAGGTGAAGCATAACAAAACTATATCATCTAAACAATTTAAATGGGGCCGGATATAACAAATAACAAATCCAGTAAGTCCCCATATGCATTAGCATTTTTTAAAGCAACAACAAATTTTAACCATCTTAAAGTTGTTAACATGATGCGGATGACATGTTCAAGTTTATGCAATTTTTATTAAAAGTTGACAAGAGCATCAGAAAGCATTTGTCACCGTAGTAGAAAGAAATGGGTGCCACGGCGACGATAACGAAACGGTGCCACTGCAACGTTCCGGTTCCGACCACTCATTGAGAACATCGGTGCAAAAGAAAGTGTGGCGGGAGCGTGCAAAAGATGGTGGGGTGATCCCGGTTACCGGGTTCCCACGAGTCAACGACGGCATGGCAACGAGGAGGAACCACTAACGTTCACGGGCGAAAACAATAACTAACCATGCATCTCATACAACACATGCTTTCGTCCACGGGTCATCGTCTCAGCGGTTATACGTTCCAGGTGCATTCTCGGAGCGGTTCGGGTTCGTAGAGGAAGTAGAGGAAGTAGTCGTCCATGGCGACGGTAGTTGTACACGGGCCTTCGGCCACGGAAGTAGTCGTACAACGTTTACATAGAGGGACTTGGTCTTGCGAAGAGGTACTTGACGGTAGTGATACTTGACGCGTTGCCGTGGTACTTGTTGGTCTTGAGGGTCGACGGTAGTGGAACTTGGCGCCATCCGCGAAAACAGTGCTCGTTCAGGCATTGTAGTTGGTCTTGGCGGGTCGTCATGTAGTCGTGCATGTGTCCTCGGCAGCACCAGGATGCATCTTGGTGGTCTCGTCTCGGTCTTCACCCCAAAATGAAGCAAGGCAAAAGACTCGGGGCGGTGGTACTTGGCGGTCCACAGCAAAGAGGAACCCTGAAGGGGTGGCTCGAGGAAGAACACTATAGCGAGGCGGCGAGGCCAGGGGAGGCGCATCGGCGAAGCAGGGACTCGCGAGCAGAGGAGCAAGTCGCGGCGCTGGTGCAAGGTGGCGACGAGATGAGGTGGCACAGGGCCGGGCGAGGTGAAGCAGCAGGATGCCGACGAGGGGAAGGTGAGGTCGCTGGATGAGACAGCAAGGCGGGTCAAGGGCGGCGGCGCTCCTGGTCACAGCGGACGGGATCTAGCGATGTGCGGCTTTAGGGAAGCTCGATGAAGGGGCGCGGAAGGGAATGATGCAGGTCGTGACAATGGCAGCGGCATGGAAACCTCGCTGGTGGCCGGCCGGCGGCAAGGTGCGACGAGGAGGGAGAAGTCAGGGATGTGGGCACGAGAAGAAGAGGGAGATCACAGGGAGGACGAGGATGGGATCCGGGCTCCTCGACCTGTGTGGCGGCGTGAGGGAACGAGGGAAGGGAGAGGGATCGAGGGAAGGGCAGGAGAGACGGGGTAGATCGAAGGGAGGAAGAGGATCGGGCGTGGGGACTGCGGTCGAGCGCGGTGGCCTATCTCTCCTGGCGGCGCGAGGGAGGGAAACGAGGGAGAGGGCACAGGGTCAAGCGGGGAAGGCTAGGGTTAGGCCTGGGGATGGATGGCCTTGGGCCTTAGGAGGGAAAAGTCTGGGCCTTGGAGGCCGGCCCAAAAGAGAGGAGGAGTCAGCTGGGCTTGCTGGATTGGGCTCTCCCTCTCCTCTCTTTATACTTTAAACGAAAAGAAAATAGCGAGAGAGAGAGGAAAAATAAGGGGGGGTTAGGGAAAAGAGTTTGAGCAGGAGGACAATTTTCCTAGACTCATAAAAATAAACATGACCACAGAAAAATAGAAGTGGCAAGATGTAGGAATTAAATTCAAATTCATTTGAATATACTCCAAATGGTTTTGAATTGGGACTAGGTTCGGTGTGGCCAAAATGTTCGGGTTTTTGGTGGAGCTCCGGACTATGATGAAAGAATATATGGCAATGTTGGAGACCAAGCATTGAGATAACCAAGGCATTGGGATTTATTTGCAAGTGTGTCAACGGTTAATTCCAAAAGAATGGAATATTTAATAATAGCTCCATAATTATTAGGAGGATATGTTATATAGAGAAATCACCAGGTGAACTCCCTCGGTTTAAATGGACTGAAAATCCATATGATTTATTTATTTGAATTGAGATGCAAAGATTAAAGACATGATGACATGATGCAAATGCACATGATGCAAAGATGAATGCAACAGACGAAATCACACCACGAAACCCGGAAACATGGAAGGCATTTGAAGCTCCGGTCTTGGGGCGTTACAACACTCCACCACTACGAGAGGATCTCGTCCTGAGATCTAGAATGGCACCGGAGGGAAAACGGAAGAGAAAGAGAAGAGGTAAGGCTAAGTTGCTTCTTTGACAAACGAATGAAACCAAAGAACCTTGAGAGGTTGAACAAATTGAAAGAAATAATACAACAAAGATGAACGAGGTTGAAAACACTTCGTTAGAAAGGAGGAACATTACGGGAACCTTGTGGGTTGAAAGACATAAGAAAAGCTTACAATGGACAAGAAGTAGATGCAAGCACTCCGATTGAAACAAGATGCAAGACTTTATAAGACGAAAAGAACTTGAGTAGATGACACAACACTCCGGTTAAAACAAGACAAAGAAGGCATAATAATGATATAATTTGGACAGCACTTCGACTGTAAATGGAAGAAATTGAACATAATCTTGACAAACCGAGATGAGGAGTGAAAAGAGCAACAACACTAGACCTCCGGGAGAAAGAATAGAATAAAGATAATTGAGACAAAAGAATGTAGAAGAAAATGCCAACTTCTGCTACAAAAGAGCTTGAAAAGGTATCCTTAGGAGAAGGGTCGAACGGAGTTGTTGGAACACCAACAACGAAAAGAATAATCTTGATATGGTCTTATGGAATACATCTCAAAATTATGAGGTGACAACCTGCCACTCACGGGAAAAAGAATTGGATTGATAAGAACAAGGAGACGAGGAAGTATTTCACCGGGAGGATAAAGAAGAACTTGGGTCCTTTATAAGCGCCATACGTAGCAACAAACCTTAGGGAAGGCTTTAGGTGAAATATAACCCAAGATAATTCCAATGAAGAGAATGATGGATTTAAAATATCTCATTCTTGACAAGATGTGAATCATGAAACACGAACTCAAATTATCAAGAATGACATAATACCACCTCTATTGATACGGAAGAAATAATTGCACTCCGGATTGCAAGATGAAGAAAGTTTGAGCTCGTTTGAAAAGAATCTCAATGAACACTTGGAGAAGGAATTATTTCTTTGATGAACCATCATGTAGCACCTTGATGAAGAACTCCGGTAAACAAAAGGATGACGAAAAGAAAGGGAAGTTGAAAACACAAGGTGAAACCTTGTAATGATTGGATAAAGCTTTGCGACGAGATAAAGTGGAACTTGGGGCTCCGGAAGGTAAGATAACAACATTGCAATCATGCTCATCATTCAAATATTTAGTGCCAAACATTTTATAGATTTCTTCTTCTAGCACTTGAGCACAATTATCCTTTCCATCATACTCACGAAAGATATTAAAAAGGTGAAGCGTATGAGACAAACTCAATTCCATTTTTTTGTAGTTTTCTTTTATAAAATAAACTAGTGATAAAATAAGAAACTAAAAGACTCGATTGCAAGATCTAAAGATATACCTCAAGCACTCACCTCCCCGGCAACGATGCCAGAAAAGAGCTTGATGTCTACTACAGAACCTTCTTCTTGTAGACGTTGTTGGGCCTCCAAGTGCAGAGGTTTGTAGGATAGTAGCAAATTTCCCTCAAGTGGATGACCTAAGGTTTATCAATCCGTAGGAGGCGTAGGATGAAGATGGTCTCTCTCAAGCAACCCTGCAACCAAATAACAAAGAGTCTCTTGTGTCCCCAACACACCCAATACAATGGTAAATTGTATAGGTGCACTAGTTCGGCAAAGAGATGGTGATACAAGTGGTATATGGATAGTAGATAATAGTTTTTGTAATCTGAAAATATAAAAACAGCAAGGTAACTAATGATAAAAGTGAGCATAAACGGTATTGCAATGCGTTGAAACAAGGCCTAGGGTTCATACTTTCGCTAGTGCAAGTTCCCTCAACAATACTAACATAATTGGATCACATAACTATCCCTCAACATGCAACAAAGAGTCACTCGAAAGTCACTAATAGCGGAGAACGAACAAAGAGATTATGGTAGGGTACGAAACCACCTCAAAGTTATTCTTTCCAATCAATCCGTTGGGCTATTCCTATAAGTGTCACAAACAGCCCTAGAGTTCGTACTAGAATAACACCTTAAGACACAAATCAACCAAAACCCTAATGTCACCTAGATACTCCAATGTCACCTCAAGTATCCGTGGGTATGATTATACGATATGCATCACACAATCTCAGATTCATCTATTCAACCAACACATAGAACCTCAAAGAGTGCCCCAAAGTTTCTACCGGAGAATCACAACGAAAACATGTGCCAACCCCTATGCAAAGGTTCATGGGCGGAACCCACAAGTTGATCACCAAAACATATATCAAGTGAATCACGTGGTATCCCATTGTCAACACAGATACGCACGACAAGACATACATCAAGTGTTCTCAAATCTTTAAAGACTCAATCCGATAAGATTACTTCAAAGGAGAAACTCAATCCATTACAAGAGAGTAGAGGGGGAGAAGAAACATAAGATCCAACTATAATAGCAAAGCTCGCGATACATCAAGATCGTGCCAAATCAAGAACACGAGAGAGAGAGAGAGAGATCAAACACATCTACTGGTACATACCCTCAGCCCCGAGGGAGAACTACTCCCTCCTCGTCACGGAGAGCACCGGGATGATGAAGATGGCCACCGGAGAAGGATTCCCCCTCCGGCAGGGTGCCGGAACGGGTCTAGATTGGTTTTCGGTGGCTACGGAGGCTTCTGGCAGCGGAACTCCCGATCTATTGTGTGCCCCGATCGTTTTAGGGTATATGGAGATATATAGGCAGAAGAAGTACGTCAGGGGAGCCACGAGGGGCCCACGAGGGTGGAGGGCGCGCCCTAGGGGGTGGACGCGCCCCCCTACCTCGTGGCCTCCTCGAAGGTCCCCTGACGTGCACTCCAAGACTTCTGGGCTTCTTTCCTTCCAAAAATGAGTTCCGTGAAGTTTCAGGTCAATTGGACTCCGTTTGATTTTCCTTTTCTTCGAAACCCTAAAACAAGGTAAAAACAGAAACTGGCACTGGGCTCTGGGTTAATAGGTTAGTCCCAAAAATGATATAAAAGTGTATAATAAAGCCCATAAACATCCAAAACAGTAGATAATATAGCATGGATCAAAATTATATATACGTTGGAGACGTATCAGGTTCCATGTTATTCGGAATGAGTTCGTTAACAAGACATTATCAACCTTGTTAGTGGATTCCTTTTGATGATCATGAGATGGATGAAACTAGAAGGCACAACCTTCTATACCCTCCTTTTACTTTCTGTTATTTATATTAAATAAAATAAAAATAGTATTTTTCTGTCTGTTATCTGATTTATCCGTGCAATATAAAAATACCCCGAAAATAAAAGTTCTCCAAATGCCCTGAAATTTAAATATTGTTTTTTCCGGAATATTTGAGAATATTTGGCACTGAGAACACGGCAGGAGGAGCTGACACCTGGCCACGAGGGTCAGGGGCGGGCCCTACCCCCTGGGTGCGCCCCTGCCTCGTGGGCCCATGGTGGCCCTCCTCCACTTATTCCTGCACCCACACACTCCTTCCTCCCACACAAACACGAATATCCATTTCATACCCGAGTCCAAGCTCATTTTGCTGCCATTTACGATCTCCTTGCTCAAAGCACCTCTCACAAAACTGCTTGGGGAGATTGTTCCTTGTTATGTGACTCCTCCATTGGTCCAATTAGTTTTTGTTCTAGTGCTTTATTCATTGCAAATTTATGCTGCCTACGTGACCATGTTCTTGAGCTTGCATGTCAAATTTATATGGTTCCAAGTAGTTTCGATGCATGATATAGGCTCTAGGCACTTGTAGGAGTAGTTGCTATCAATATTATTGAGCTTTGTTCACTTTTATTTTGAAGTTACTAAAAATTTCAGAATTTTTCAGAAAACAATGAAGAGATTTTTGAGGGGCTCATCGAGCCGAAGCTCGAAGGAAGATGCACAGAAGCCCAAGTATAACCTGCCTCGCACCGCGGAGGTTCGGCCGTGTGAATGGCCTTCCGATGATTTCTTGAGAGCAGCCGGGATTTATGATGATTTTTATGAATTGGCTGAGAATGCAGGCCTCACCGCCTTCCTCCACGACAAACGTGAACAGTATCTCTTACTCACAAATATATTTGTGCAAAACTTTCATTTCCATTCTAGGAGCTCACCACCTACGGTGGAGTTTTATTTATATGATGAGCATAAGGAGATGTCACTTTATGATTTTTGTCGGGTTTGTTTGGTCCCTTTCGAGGGCACGACAGAGGAACCACACCGCAGTGATGTGGATGGGTTTATTGATACCATCACTGTAGGGGAAACGAGGAAGGTTTCCGATGCATGAATGACTAGCATACATTTTCCTGTTTTATACTTTGCAATATTTGCTAGTCGTTGCTTAATTGGTCGTGGAAACTGTGGAAACCTTAGTGTTCCTAATATTATTATTTTGTTCCACGGTTTATTCAGTGATAACTCTATTAGTATGGGCGGTATTATTGCTAAACGGTTAAGTCTGAACCGTACAAAGGGCCCCATCTTTGGAGGCATCTATGCTTCATGCCTAGCTGCACATTTTAACATACCTATTAGGCATTATGAGAAGGAAGAAAAATTGCTGCCTTGTCTTTATTTAGATTATAAGAGTATGGTAGCACACGATTTTATTGTTAAGAATAGGGAAGGGGAGCTTAAATACAAATTGTTCTTTGATAAACATCATCCTGAGACTATTACCCTGCCTGCTCCTTTCGTGTTTGATTTATCTGCAGGCCAGTACCTTGTTCCGTTAGAGGCTATTCACGCCTATCGGAACCCTACATCAGCCACAGAGCCGGAGCCGGAACCACAAGTTGATCCTCCATGACAGTCTAATTACCATTGGGATCCGGAGATGATTGCCAACCAGTGGCAATCAGAGTCTTCTTCTTCGCAGTACAGCCCCAACTATTATTATGGATATCCTCCAGGCCAGCCGTGGCCATAGACCAACTTAGGCCAAAAGCCTAAGCTTGGGGGAGTACGTATTTCTCACTGAGATTACATTTATGTTCACACACTCATTGCTAGAAGTCGGTGCTCATACTTTTTCATTGTATCATCCATGCTAGTTTATTTTTCTTTTTATTCTCTCTTCTTGTGTGTTTGATAAACCTTAAGAAAAACCAAAAAAATTAGTTACAACTTTTAATTAGTTTACTTTCCATGCTTATAGTAGTAATTAAAAAGAAAACCCAAAAAGATTTCCTGTTCTTCTTCTGCTTGTTGAGAGCTTTCCCGTGTAAATAGTTTTATTTCTTTTCTATTCTTTGGGGGTCGATAGGAGCAGACCATAATTAAATTGTTGAAGTAGCTTTTATATGCATTATTGTTGATTTGACAAAAGAGCCCATATTGCCTTGTCTTCTCCTGTTTATTGAATGCTTGCAGATTCCAGCTTAGTCCAATGCACGTGCACTATTATTATTATCCACATCGTTCGGTCATGCAAGTGAAATGCAATAATGATGATTATATGATGAACTTATTGAGATGAGAAAAGCTGGTATGAACTCGACCTCTCTTGTTTTTGTAAATATGATTAGTTCATCGTTCCTGATTCAGCCTATTATGAATAAACATGTTTGCAATGACAACTAGAGATCATAGTTTCTTGTGCCATGCTTGATTAGCTAGGAGCTTACAATGGTTTACCTTGCGTGCCAACATGCTATTAAAATGGTTGTGATGTGGTATGATAGGGTGGTATCCTCCTCTGAATGATTTAAGTGACTTGACTTGGCGCATGTTCACGCATGTAGTTGAAACAAAATCAACATAGTCTTCACGATATTTATGTTCATGGTGTATTATATCCTACTCATGCTTGCATTCGGTGTTGATTAATTTTAATGCATATTCATGACTATTGTCGCTCTCTAGCTGGTCGCTTCCCAGTCTTTTGCTAGCCTTCACCTGTACTAAGCGGGAATACTGCTTGTGCATCCAACTCCATAAAACCCAAAGTTATTCCTTATGAGTCCACCATACCTATCTATATACGGTATCTACTTGCCGTTCCAAGTAAATTTGTATGTGCCAAAATCTAAACCTTCAAATAAATATCCTGTTTTGTATGCTCGAATAGCTCATGTATCAACTAGGGCTGTCCATATCTTCCATGTTAGGCGGGTTATTCTCAAGAGGAGTGGACTCAGCTCCTCACTCACGAGGAAGTGGCTGGTCACCGGGATGCCCAATCCCATGCTTTATGCAAACTAAATAAAAATAATTGCAAACAAAACTCCCCCTAGGACTCTTGTTAGTTGGAGGCACTCGTTGTTTCGAGCAAGCCATGGATTGATGCTTTTTGGTGGAGGGGGAGTATAAACTTTACCATTCTATTTGGGAACCGCCTATAATGTGTGTAGCATGGAAGATATTGCCATCTCTTGGTTGTTATGTTGACAATGAAAGTATACCACTCAAAATATTATTCATCTCTATTTCAAAACCGAGGTCTAGCACCTCTATAAATCCCTGCTTCCCTCTGCGAAGGGCTATCTATTTACTTTCATGTTGAGTCATCATCTTCTTATTAAAAAGCACCAGTTGGAGAGCACCGCCGTCATTTGCATTCATTACTGTTAGTTTACATTGAGTATGACTTGACTGGATCTCTTTTACCATGAATTACAATGTCTAGTCACTCCTTGATCTTTAAAGGTGCTCTGCATTTATGTTTTACGGCCTCAGAAAGGGCTAGCGAGATACTATCTTGTTATATCATATTATTATTGTTTTGAGAAAGTGTTGTCAACCAAGATTTATTATTATTGCTCGCTAGTTGATTATGCCATTGATATGAGTAAACATGAGACCTATGCGTTATTGTGAATGTGGTTAGTTCATAATCTTTGCTGAAAACTTGAATGCTGGCTTTTCATATTTATAACAACAAGAGCAAACAGAGTTTGTAAAAGTTTTTCTTTATCACTTTTAGTTTATCAACTGGATTGCTTGAGGACAAGCAAAGGTTTAAGCTTGGGGGAGTTGATACGTCTCCGACGTATCTACTTTTCCAAACACTTTTGCCCTTATTTTGGACTCTAACTTGCATGATTTGAATGGAACTAACCCGGACTGACGCTGTTTTCAGCAGAATTGTTATGGTGTTATTTATGTGCAGAAACAAAAGTTCTCAGAATGACCTGAAACTTCACAGAACATCTATTCGGAAATAATAAAAAATCCTTGCAAAAGATGAAGACCAGGGGCCCACCACCTGTCCACGAGGGTGGGGGCGTGCCCCCTACCTCGTGGGCCCTCTGGAGCTCCTCCGACCTCAACTCCAACTCTATATATTTGGTTTCGGGGAGAAAAAAAATCAAAGAGAAGGATTCATCGCGTTTTACAATACGGAGCCGCCGCCAAGCCCTAAAACCTCCCAAGAGGGCTGATCTGGAGTCCGTTCGGGGCTTCGGAGAGGGGAATCCGTCACCATTGTCATCATCAACCATCCTCCATCACCAATTTCATGATGCTCACCGCCGTGCATGAGTAATTCCATCATAGGCTTACTGGACGGTGATGGGTTGGATGAGATCTATCATGTAATTGAGTTAGTTTTGTTAGGGTTTGATCCCTAGTATCCACTATGTTTTGAGATTGATGTTGCTATGACTTTGCTATGCTTAATGCTTGTCAGTAGGGCCCGAGTGCCATGATTTCAGATCTGAACCTATTATGTTTTCATCAATATATGAGAGTTCTTGATCCTATCTTGCAAGTCTATAGTCACCTATTATGTGTTATGATCCGTTAACCCCGAAGTGACAATAATCGGGATAGTTACCGGTGATGACCGTAGTTTGAGGAGTTCATGTATTCACTATGTGTTAATGCTTTGGTCCGATACTCTATTAAAAGGAGGCCTTAATATCCCTTAGTTTCCATTAGGACCCCGCTGCCACGGGAGGGTAGGACAAAAGATGTCATGCAAGTTCTTTTCCATAAGCACGTATGACTATATTCGGAATACATGCCTACATTACATTGATGAACTGGAGCTAGTTCTGTGTCACCCTATGTTATGATTGTTACATGATGAACCGCATCCGGCATAATTCTCCATCACCGATCCATTGCCTACGAGCTTTCCATATATTGTTCTTCGCTTATTTACTTTTCCGTTGCTATTGCTATCATCACTACAAGATACCAAAAACATTACTTTTGCTACCGTTACCACTACTGTCATATTACTTTGCTACTAAACACTTTGCTACAGATATTAAGTTTCCAGGTGTGGTTGAATTGACAACTCAGCTGCTAATACTTGAGAATATTCTTTGGCTCCCCTTGTGTCGAATCAATAAATTTGGGTTGAATACTCTACCCTCGAAAACTGTTGCGATCCCCTATACTTGTGGGTTATCAGGAAGCAGCGAATGAAGGAGTCTGGATGAAGGAGTTCATATCCGATCTAGGTGTCATACCTATTGCATCGGGTCCAATGAAAATCTTTTGTGACAAATACTGGTGCAATTGCCTTGGCAAAGGAATCCAGATTTCACAAGAGAACCAAGCATATCAAGAGACGCTTCAACTCCATCCGGGATCAAGTCCAGGTGGGATACATAGAGATTTGCAAGATACATATGGATCTAAATGTTGCAGACCTATTGACTAAGCCTCTTCCACGAGCAAAACATGATCAACACCAAGGCTACATGGGTGTTAGAATCATTACTGTGTAATGTAGATTATTGACTCTAGTGCAAGTGGGAGACTGAAGGAAATATGCCCTAGAGGGAATAATAACGTTATTATTTATTTCCTTATTTCATGATAAATGTTTATTATTCATGCTAGAATTGTATTATCCAGAAACATAATACATGTGTGAATACATAGACAAACATAGTGTCACTAGTGTGCCTCTACTTGACTAGCTCATTGATCAAAGATGGTTAAGTTTCCTAACCATAGACATGAGTTGTCATTTGATCAATGAGATCACATCATTAGGAGAATGATGTGATTGACTTGACCCATTCCGTTAGCTTAGCACTTGATCGTTTTTGTTTACTGCTATTGCTTTCTTCATGACTTATACATGTTATTATGACTATGAGATTATGCAACTCCCGAATACCAGAGGAACACTTTGTGTGCTACCAAACGTCACAACATAACTGGGTGATTATAAAGGTGCTCTACAGGTGTCTCCGATGGTACTTGTTGAGTTGGCATAGATCAAGATTAGGATTTGTCACTCCGATTGTCGGAGAGGTATCTCCGGGCCCTCACGATAATACACATCACTATAAGCCTTGCAAGCATTGTAACTAATGAGTTAGTTACGGGATGATGTATTACAGAACGAGTAAAGAGACTTGCCGGTAACGAGATTGAACTAGGTATTGAGATACCGACGATCGAATCTTGGGGAGGTAACATACCGATGACAAAGAGAACAACGTATAGTGTTATGCGGTTTGACCAATAAAGATCTTCACAGAATATGTAGGAACCAATATGAGCATCCAGGTTCCGCTATTGGTTATTGACCAGAGACATGTCTTGGTCATGTCTACATAGTTCTCAAACCCGTAGGGTCCGCACGCTTAAAGTTCTGTGACAATCAGTTTTATGAGTTTATATGTTTTGATGTACCGAAGGTAGTTAGGAGTCCCGGATATGATCACGGACATGACGAGGAGTCTTGAAATGGTCGAGACATAAAGATTGATATATTGGAAGCCTACATTTGGACATCGGAAGAGTTCCGGGAAAAATCGGGATTTTTCCATAGTACCGGAGGGGTTACCGGAACCCCCCGGGGGCTAATGGGCCTTGTTGGGCCATAAGGGAAAGAGAGAGGGGCCGGCCTAGGGCAGGCAACGCGCCCCCTCCTCTGGTCCGAATTGGACTAGGAGAGGGGGGCTTTCCTTCTCTTTCTTCCCCTTCCTTTCCCCCTCCTAGTAGGAGTAGGAAAGGGAGGAATCCTACTCCTACTAGGAGGAGGATTCCTCCTTGTGGCGCACCAACAAGGGCCGGCCAGCCTCCCCCTTGCTCCTTTATATACAGGGGTAGGGGGGAACCTCTAGACACACAAGTTGATCACAAAGATCTCTCCCAGCCGTGTGCGGTGCCCCCTCCACCATAATCCACCTCGGTCATACTGTAGCGGTGTTTAGGAGAAGCCCTACTGCGGTAGCTTCATCAACATCATCACCATGCCGTCGTGCTGACGAAACTCTTCCCTGAGCTCTACTGGATCGTGAGTTCGCGGGACGTCACCGAGCTGAACGTGTGCTGAATGCGGAGGTGCCGTACGTTCAGTACTGAGGATCGGTCGACCGTGAAGACGTACGACTACATCAACCGTGTTGTCATAACGCTTCCGCTTAACGGTCTACGAGGGTACGTGGACGACACTCTCCCCTCTCGTTGCTATGCATCACCATGATCATGCGTGTGCGTAGGAATTTTTTTTGAAATTACTACGTTCCCCAACAACATGTATGACCAAAGTATCGATCACTACGTGCATCCGCCCTGCTGACACGAAGTGGGAGGTGGTGGCCAAGCATCCTAGCTAGGTACGACATTATGTCATTATAGATATATCCAAGGGTGCTTTCGGGTTTGTGAGGCAGGTGCCACCAAAGTTATGCATTGTGTATTTAAAGTTTTAAACATCCCCAATATTCCTACATATATTTGGCCACTTCCAGGTGGTTATTGACTTCTGGCCCTTCTGATCGATCTTCGACGACGCGCCCAACCGTGGGCCCGTGCAGTCAAAGTTGTCCATTGGAATTTTGAACATCGCAGACCACCCTTTTCACTCATATATATTTGGGCCACATGCTGGTGTGGCTGTCTTCTGACCCTCTCTAACATTTTTTTGCTGCAAAGACTCTGTTGATGCTCAATGGACACGGGTATAATATCTTAACCGTGTGCGACACAAGTGCGCTGTGAATCACCATGCCTGCGCAAGCGCGAGCAAAGGTGGAGGTACTTGCTCAACCGTGTGCGATGCAAGTGCGCTGTAAAATCACCACGACCGCGCAAGTGCGAGCAAAGGGTGGGGGTACTGGCTTAACCGTGTGCGATGCAAGTGCGCTGTAAAATCACCACCTGTGCAAGCTAAAGGCAGGTAAGTTTATTTAGAAATTAGGACGAACCGTGTGCGATAGACCAGCTAGCTAGAAATATAAAAACAAACTACCCGCCTTGAGCGTTGCAAAAATTGGTGGTTCCACCACTTTTCCTTATTATCATACACGCATATTGTTATTGGACCGTGCATGATCTTGGGCACTCCCGCCCAGCATCAATTCCTTTACCCAAATTTTAGTAGCTGCCGTACTTCAACCGTCACCCACACTCCTCTAGCACAGACCTTATAGTAAAATTGCAGTAGCCGAGGCATTTGAACCTTCGCCCTCCCTCGTCCACCACCATCTCCACCTACCATTACTAAAATTTTCAGTAGCCGTGGTGTATCCTCAAACACCCCCCCTCCACAACCCCCCCCCCCCCCCCCCCCCCCCCCCCCCCCCCCCCCCCCACCCCCCCCACCGCCGCCAACCCCGGTCGGTCTGCCCATTCCTCCTAGCTTAGATAATAAAATTCAGGTTACCTAGCGATTCCCATACCGTCACCCCACTCCCCTGAGTTATTAGATGAGGCCTGCTGTGTCCCTGCCCGCCAGATCCACATCCCCTGCTCCAGAATGTCGCAGCGTAAGCTCGACCACGTATCCCGGGGAGCCCGACGAGCGTTCGGCCAAGAAGAGGTTTATCATGGCCTCTCCGGCGGACATTGGCAAGGTGGCCGCCGTTCTCCCCGACCTATCGATCCCGGAGCAACACGTCGCCGCAGAAGCCGGCGAACATGTTGACTATGTTGCCATGCCGAAGGCTTCATGTCAGCGGGCTAGCGTATTACTGTATCTCGGGAAAGCTGGCTACGACATCAAGGTTGTCCACAGTGATGGCTTCACGCGGGCCATGTCATAGGTTAAGTGGTCCATCCCCAACCACTCTGGTTCAACCTCCGTCGATCTCTTCGACGGCCCTGCCGCTGATTGATACGTCTCCAACGTATCTATAATTTTTGATTGCTCCATGCTATATTATCTACTGTTTTGGGCAATATTGGGCTTTATTATCCACTTTTATATTACTTTTGGGACTAACCTATTAACCGGAGGCCCAGCCCAGATTTGCTGTTTTATGCCTATTTCAGTGTTTTGAAGAAAAGGAATATCAGACGGAATCGAAATGGAACGAAATCAACTAGAGAAGTTATTTTTGGAATGAACGCCACCCGATGGACTTGGACCCCACGTCAAGGAAGGAAGGAGGAGCTCACGAGGGTAGGGGGCGCGCCCCCTGCCTCGTGGGGCCCTCGTGGCTCCCCTGACGTGCTTCTTCTGCCTATATAACTCCATATACCCTAAATCTTTCGGAACGCACATTAGATCGGGAGTTCCGCCGCCAGAAGCCTCCGTAGCCACCGAAAACCAATCTAGACCCGTTCCGGCACCCTGCCGGAGGGGGCAATACCTCTCCAGTGGCCATCTTCATCATCCCGGTGCTCTCCATGACGAAGAGGGAGTAGTTCTCCCTCGGGGCTGAGGGTATGTACCAGTAGCTATGTGTTTGATCTCTCTCTCTCTCTCGTGTTCTTGAGGTGGCACGATCATGATGTATCGCGAGCTTTGCTATTATAGTTGGATCTTATGTTTCTCCTCCCCCTCTTCTCTCTTGTAATGAATTGAGTTTCCCCTTTGAAGTAATCTTATCGGATTGAGTCTTTAAAGATTTGAGAACACTTGATGTATGTCTTGCCGTGGATATCTGTGGTGACAATGGGATATCACGTGATTCACTTGATGTATGTTTTGGTGATCAACTTGCGGGTTCCGCCCATGAACCTATGCAGAGGGGTTGGCACACGTTCTCGTCGTGATTCTCCGGTAGAACTTTGGGGCACTCTTTGAGGTCCTATGTGTTGGTTGAATAGATGAATCTGAGATTGTGTGACGCATATCGTATAATCATACCCACGGATACTTGAGGTGACATTGGAGTATCTAGGTGACATTAGGGTTTTGGTTGATTTGTATCTTAAGGTGTTATTCTAGTACGAACTCTAGGGCTGTTTGTGACACTTATAGGAATAGCCCAATGGATTGATTGGAAAGAATAACTTTGAGGTGGTTTCGTACCCTACCATAATCTCTTCGTTCATTCTCTGCTATTAGTGACTTTGGAGTGACTCTTTGTTGCATGTTGAGGGATAGTTTTATGATCCAATTATGTTAGTATTGTTGAGAGGACTTACACTAGTGAAAGTATGAACCCTAGGCCTTGTTTCCTAGCATTGCAATACCGTTTACGCTCACTTTTATCACTTGTTACCTTGCTGTTTTTATAATTTCAGATTACAAAAACCTTGTTCTACTATCCATATACCACTTGTATCACCATCTCTTCGCCGAACTAGTGAACCTATACAATTTACCGTTGTATTGGGTGTGTTGGGGACACAAGAGACTCTGTGTTATTTGGTTGCAGGGTTGCTTGAGAGAGACCATCTTCATCCCACGCCTCCTATGGATTGATAAACCTTAGGTCATCCACTTGAGGGAAATTTTCTACTGTCCTACAAACTTCTACACTTGGAGGCCCAACAACATCTACAAGAAGAAGGTTGTGTAGTAGACATCAAGCTCTTTTCTGGCGCCGTTGCCGGGGAGGTTAGCGCTTGAAGGTCTATCTTTAGATCTTGCAATCGAGTCTTTTAGTTTCTTGTTTTATCGCTAGTTTAGTTTATAAAAGAAAACTATAAAAATGGAATTGAGTTTGTCTCATACGCTTCACCTTTTTAATATCTTTCGTGAGTATGATGGAAAGGATAATTGTGCTCAAGTGCTAGAAGAAGAAATCTATAAAATGTTTGGCACTAAATATTTGAATGATGAGCATGATTGCAACGTTGTTAGTATGAATTCCTTGAATATCCATGATGCTAATGATATGCAAAGCCACAAGCTTGGGGAAGCTATGTTTGATGAAGATGATATTTTTTGTCCCCCAAGCTTTGACGAGAAAATTTATTATGATGAAAGCATGCCTCCTATGTATGATGATTATTGTGATGACACGTATGCCTTAAAGAATAATGATAACAATGAAACTTGTCATCTTGATTTCAATTTTAAATCACATGATAGTTATTTTGTTGAGTTTTCTCCCACTATTATTCATGAGAAGAATTTTGCTTGTGTGGAGAGTAGTAAATTTTCTATGCTTGTAGATCATGAAAAGAATGCTTTAGGTGCTGGTTATATTGTTGAATTCATTCATGATGCTACTGAAAATTATTATGAGGGAGGAATATATGCTTGTAGGAATTGCATTAATATCAAGTTTCCTCTCTATGTGCTTTAAATCTTGAAACTATGCTTGTTTTGCCCTCCTATGATAGTTGATTATTGTTCCCACAAGTTGTTTGCTCACAAAATCCCTATGCATAGGAAGTGGGTTAGACTTAAATGTGCTAGTCATATTCTTCATGATGCTCTCTTTATGTTTCAATTCTTATCTTTTATGTGAGCATCATTGAAATCATCATGCCTATCTAGGGGCCTTTAAATGATAGCGCTTGTTGGGAGGCAACCCAATTTTAATTTTATTCCTTGCTTTTTTCTCTTCTTAGTAATAAATAATTCATCTAGACTCTGTTTAGATGTGGGTTTATGTGTTTAATTAGTGTTTGTGCCAAGTAGAACCTTTGGGAAGACTTGGGGAAAGTCTTGTTGATCATGCTGTAAAAAACAGAAACTTTAGCGCTCACGAGAATTCTTTTTGCAGATGATTAATAGATAAATTCCTCAGGTCCAGCAATTTATTTGAGAATTTTATGAGTTCCAGAAGTATACGTTTGATCCAGATTACTACAAACTGTTCTGTTTTTGACAGATTCTGTTTTCCATGTGTTGTTTGCTTATTTCGATGAATCTATGGCTAGTAAAATAGTTTATAAACCATAGAGAAGTTGGAATACAGTAGGTTTAACACCAATATAAATAAATAATGAGTTCATTACAGTACCTTGAAGTGGTGATTTATTTTCTTATACTAACGGAGCTTACGAGTTTTTTGTTAAGTTTTGTGTTGTGAAGTTTTCAAGTTTTGGGTAAGGATTCAATGGACTATGGAATAAGGAGTGGCAAGAGCCTAAGCTTGGGGATGCCCGAGGCACCCCAAGGTAATATTCAAGGATAGCCAAGAGCCTAAGCTTGGGGATGCCCCGGAAGGCATCCCCTCATTCGTCTTTGTTCATCGGTAACTTTACTTGGAGCTATATTTTTATTCGCCAGATGATATGTGTTTTGCTTGGAGCGTCAATTTATTTTGTTAGAATTTGCTTGCTGTTATTTAGAACAATGTTCTGCATCTTTTATTTCAATAAAAGTGGCATTGGCCTTTACTATGCCTATGTTACAAGTCCACATGTTGCGGTTTGAAAATAGAAAGTTTACCGCTGTTGCAATAATTCCCTAGAAAATTCAGAATGTGATAAAATGTTGAAACCTTTTGAATATTAAGCTCTGATAAATTTACTACAGTGGGAATTTTCTTTCATAATTTTTGGAGCTAGGGAAGTATGGATGTTGCAGCATTCTTTACAGACTATGCTGTTTAGGAAGATTGCTGTTATGTTTGCATTGTTTGCATATGTTTGATTCTTTAATGATTCTATTTGAGGATAGGACTATTAAATATGCAGAGGAATTTAGTATGCAATGTTGAATAATAATTTTAGTGATTTGCTACAGTAGAGTATGATAAGGTTTTTGCAATGGTTTATACTAACTTATCTCACGAGTCCTTGTTGAGTTCTGTGTGGATGAAGCTTTTGAGATTTAGGGAGACCGTGATATGAGAGGAATTAAGGAGACACAAAATCTCAAGCTTGGGGATGCCCAAGGCACCCCAAGATAATATTTCAAGAAGTCTCAAGCATCTAAGCTTGGGGATGCCCGGTCGGCATCCCACCTTTCTTCTTCAACAACTATCGGTTAGTATCGGTTGATCCTAAGTTTTTGCTTCTTCACATGATGTTTGCTATTCTTAGATGTCATTTTATTTTGCTTTGCTTGCTGTTTGAATAAATTACCAAGATCTGAAATTATTAAATGTTAGAGATTCTTCACATAGTTGCATAATTATGCAACTACTCATTGATCTTCACTTATATCCTTCGGAGTAGTTTGTCATTTGCTCTAGTGCTTCACTTATATCTTTTAGAGCATGGTGGAAGTTTTATTTTGAAGAAATAGATGAACTCTCATGCTTCACTTAGATTATTTTGAGAGTCTTAAATAGCATGGTAATTTGCTTAAAATCCTAATATGCTAGGTATTCAAGAATAATAAAATTCTCTTATGAGTGTGTTGAATACTATGAGAAGTTTGATACTTGATAATTGTTTTGAGATATGGAGATGGTGATATTAGAGTCATGCTAGTTGAGTAGTTGTGAATTTGAGAGATACTTGTGTTAAAGTTTGTGATTCCCGTAGCATGCACGTATGGTGAACCGTTATGTGATGAAGTCGGAGCATGATTTATTTATTGATTGCCTTCCTTATGATTGGCGGTCGGGGACGAGCGATGGTCTTTTCCTACCAATCTATCCCCCTAGGAGCATGCGCGTAGTACTTTGTTTCGATAACTAATAGATTTTTGCAATAAGTATATGAGTTCTTTATGACTAATGTTGAGCCCACGGATTATACGCACTCTCACCCTTCCACCTTTGCTAGCCTCTCTAATACCGCGCACCTTTCGCCGGTACCATAAACCCACCATTTACCTTCCTCAAAACAGCCACCATACCTACCTATTATGGCATTTCCATAGCCATTCCGAGATATATTGCCATGCAACTTTCCATCATTCCGTTCATCATGACACATTCATCATTGTCATATTGCTAGCATGATCATGTAGTTGACATAGTATTTGTGGCAAAGCCACCGTTCATAATTCTTTCATACTTGTCACTCTTGATTCATTGCATATCCCATTACACCGCCGGATGCATCCATATAGAGTCATACTTTGTTCTAGTATCGAGTTGTAAATAAATAGAAGTGTGATGATCATCATTCAATAGAGCATTATCCCAAAAAAAAGAGAAAGGCCAAATAAAAAAAAGGAAGGCCAAATAAAAAAATAAAAAAATAAAAAAAATAAAAGGGACAATGCTACTATCCTTTTACCACACTTGTGCTTCAAAGTAGCACCATGATCTTCATGATAGAGAGTCTCCTATGTTGTCACTTTCATATACTAGTGGGAATCTTTCATTATTGAACTTGGCTTGTATATTCCAATGATGGGCTTCCTCAAAATGCCCTAGGTCTTCGCGAGCAAGCGAGTTGGATGCACACCCACTAGTTTCTTTTGTTGAGCTTTCATACACTTATAGCTCTAGTGCATCCGTTGCATGGCAATCCCTACTCACTCACATTGATATCTATTGATAGGCATCTCCATAGCCCGTTGATATGCCTAGTCGATGTGAGACTATCTTCTCCCTTTTTTTTCCTCTCCACAAACCACCACTCTATTCCACCTATAGTGCTATATCCATGGCTCACGCTCATATATTGCATGAAGATTGAAAAAGTTTGAGAACATCAAAAGTATGAAACAATTGCTTGGCTTGTCATCGGGGTTGTGCATGATTTAAATATTTTGTATGGTGAAGATAGAGCATAGCCAGACTATATGATTTTGTAGGGATAACTTTCTTTGGCCATGTTATTTTGAGAAGACATGATTGCTTAGTTAGTATGCTTGAAGTATTATTATTTTTATGTCAATATGAACTTTTGTCTTGAATCTTTCGGATCTGAATATTCATATCGCAAGTAAGAAGAATTACATTGAAATTATGCCAAATAGCATTCCACATCAAAAATTATCTTTTTTATCATTTACCTACTCGAGGACGAGCAGGAATTAAGCTTGGGGATGCTTGATACGTCTCCAACGTATCTATAATTTTTGATTGCTCCATGCTATATTATCTACTGTTTTGGGCAATATTGGGCTTTATTATCCACTTTTATATTACTTTCGGGACTAACCTATTAACCGAAGGCCCAGCCCAGATTTGCTGTTTTATGCCTATTTCAGTGTTTTGAAGAAAAGGAATATCAGACGGAGTCGAAATGGAACGAAATCAACTAGAGAAGTTATTTTTGGAACGAAAGCCACCCGATGGACTTGGACCCCACGTCAAGGAAGGAAGGAGGAGCTCACGAGGGTAGGGGGCGCGCCCACCCCCCTGGGGCGCCCCCCTGCCTCGTGGGGCCCTCGTGGCTCCCCTGACGTGCTTCTTTTGCCTATATAACTCCATATACCCTAAATCTTCCAAAACGCATATTAGATCGGGAGTTCCGCCGCCAGAAACCTCCGTAGCCACCTAAAACCAATCTAGACCCGTTCTGGCACCCTGCCGGAGGGGACAATCCCTCTCTAGTGGCCATCTTCATCATCCCGGTGCTCTCCATGACGAGGAGGGAGTAGTTCTCCCTTGGGGCTGAGGGTATGTACCAGTAGCTATGTGTTTGATCTCTCTCTCTCTCTCTCGTGTTCTTGAGGTGGCACGATCTTGATGTATCGCGAGCTTTGCTATTATAGTTGGATCTTATGTTTCTCCTCCCCCTCTTCTCTCTTGCAATGAATTGAGTTTCCCCTTTGAAGTAATCTTATCGGATTGAGTCTTTAAAGATTTGAGAACACTTGATGTATGTCTTGCCGTGGATATCTGTGGTGACAATGGGATATCACGTGATTCACTTGATGTATGTTTTGGTGATCAACTTGCGGGTTCCGCCCATGAACCTATGCATAGGGGTTGGCACACGTTCTCGTCGTGATTCTCCGGTAGAACTTTGGGGCACTCTTTGAGGTCCTATGTGTTGGTTGAATAGATGAATCTGAGATTGTGTGACGCATACCGTATAATCATACCCACGGATACTTGAGGTGACATTGGAGTATCTAGGTGACATTAGGGTTTTGGTTGATTTGTATCTTAAGGTGTTATTCTAGTACGAACTCTAGGGCTGTTTGTGACACTTATAGGAATAGCCCAACGGATTGATTGGAAAAAATAACTTTGAGGTGGTTTCGTACCCTACCATAATCTCTTCGTTCGTTCTCTGCTATTAGTGACTTTGGAGTGACTCTTTGTTGCATGTTGAGGGATAGTTTTATGATCCAATTATGTTAGTATTGTTGAGAGGACTTACACTAGTGAAAGTATGAACCCTAGGCCTTGTTTCCTAGCATTGCAATACCGTTTACGCTCACTTTTATCACTTGTTACCTTGCTGTTTTTATAATTTCAGATTACAAATACCTTTATCTACTATCCATATACCACTTGTATCACCATCTCTTCGCCGAACTAGTGCACCTATACAATTTACCATTGTATGGGGTGTGTTGGGGACACAAGAGACTCTTTTGTTATTTGGTGGCAGGGTTGCTTGAGAGAGATCATCTTCATCCTACGCCTCCTACGGATTGATAAACCTTAGGTCATCCACTTGAGGGAAATTTGCTACTGTCCTACAAACCTCTGCACTTGGAGGCCTAACAACGTCTACAAGAAGAAGGTTGTGTAGTTGACATCACTGATCTCCTCCGCGAAGCGGTCAAGGATTTGCGATCTTTATGCGCCATCGAGCCCATTTTGTCATTTCTGAAGGACACGTTATACGACAACGGCTTGGGATCCTCAATTGCCAAGTCAGATCTCATCGACCACGACCACGACCACGAGGAGGGCACCCACGAAGGTTCTTCCAAGGTGGAACAGCCCATCTGTGACATTAGAGAGCGCACCATGGGTCTGTGCTCTTCCAACTGGAAGGATCCTGTCCATGAAATGTGAGGCAACATCCTATCAGCAAATCTTACCTTTTCTAGCTTGCCAACCCGTACCCTATGTTGTAGTAGCATTTGCCGTGCGGTGCTTTAACTGTGCCGTGTTTAATTATTTCAGTTATGCAAAAATGTATTGTTCAATAGGTCTATGTGATGTTTAAGTATGAATTGTCCACTTTAGTTTCACGAATGGCTATATTTGGTTGTTTATAGTGTAGTGAGTAGATGCCTTGTTTATCTGTATTTGGATGTTAGGTTGGTTGGAGTGAGCATTTTTCCAGTTATCGAGCAGATGCCTTGTTTATATGTATTTGGTTCTTAGTTTGGTTGCAGTGAGCATTTATCCAGTTATCAAGCAGATGCCTTGTTTATCTGTATTTGGTTGTTAGGTTGCTTTTTTAGCATTTGTCTAGTTATCAAGCAGATGCCTTGTTTATATGTATCTGCTTGTTAGGTTGGTTGCAGTGAGCATTTGTCCAGTTTTCAAGCACATGCCCTGTTTATCTGTATTTGCTTGTTAGGTTGGTTGCAGTGAGACTGTCCAGTTTTCAATGGCTATATTTGGTTGTTATACTGGTCATTTATGCCTCGTTCATTTCATTCATTCACAATGTGTTGTTCATTATGTGCAAGTCGGAACTGTGCCACTCGACTACATCAATACCAGTTTGAACGGCTATATTTGGTTCCAGCTGTTCCTGGTGTAGTTAACACATGCCCTTTGTTTCAGTTTTACACATTTATCCAGTGTGATGTTTAAGCATTATCTATGTTCTATTCATTTTCAATAATACTAGTTTGAATTGCAATATTTGATGGCTGTTAAGCCTGCTGTCAGTAACATTGCACTCCATTTTATATCTGCTTTAACAGCATGCTGAAACCAACACATTCAAGCTATCATTTGGAGATCATGTTGTTTACCTTTGCTATATTTGTTTGATGTTAAGGTTGATGTACTTATCATGCCTTTCCACTACTTATGCAGGACAACAATGGGAGTGGCCACCATTTTCCGCCAAGGTTAGCTTCATCCCTCGGCTTGTACTCCCCCGTCGTTCCACGATGTAGTGCATATAGATCCAGGCCTGGACACTTGTTAGCTTCTAATATTGACTTGTTGCTTGTAGGTACATATGCCCTTGGGAAGGATCCACACATCAACCCTTTTTGCGTATGGGGCAATGAGATATTCATGAACAAGCATCAAGTGAGAAAACTGATAAGGATTATTAGCAAAAAGATACGAATGGTGGCAAGCAAATTATTTGTTTATGCTCTATCCAACACAACAGTGACCTGCAGGATGGTAACTACAAACTCTGCAACCTTCTCTTTTTACTGCCCATAATGAGTTGTTAGACAACAATGTCTGAATCTTTTTCGTTCGCAGTGGTTCCCAAAGCAGTTCACTCAAGATTACCTCGAAAAGTACATGATTGGTGGACACACAATGAAGGTTGAAGTATTTCATCCAGACTACAATGAGCATCGAGAAGTCACAATGAAGACAATGAAGGCTGGACAGGAAGCCATCACAAGGGGTTGTCCTAGAGTCATGCGCGCATTACACATGGAGGAGGGCACAATATGGGCATTCCACTTCACCTTCTCCAGCAACCAGAATGTCTTTCGCCTCTCCCTTTACTGTCTTTAGTACAACTGTGGTTCATCATTCTTTACTTGGTGCTTCTATAGTTCTTCAGTATATGTACCTGTGCATCGAATTATGCATTCGTGGTTGAACCTATATTTGTCATAAACATGGTTGGATATTAAATAAGTGATTGCCTACTTTCAAATTCAAAACATGTGATTTTTAAATTAGGGATTACACTGCACACAGTTTGCGAAAGCGAAACATCTACGATAGACGTGGAGATCAGAAACGTTTCTAGGATTCACTACGTGTGCGATCAATCTCCACTGCACACACGACATCCTCTTGAAAACTATTTATGTTAGGCCACATTGCGCAAGCGTTTACCACATAGAAACTGTGTGTGATGGACAGCCTTTGCCACACAGTTTCTTCTACGTACCGTTTGTGATGCATTCAATAACGCAGACGATAAAATTGTTAATATCGTGTGCAATGGCAACGCTATCACAAATGATTTAACGGGGAAAATTGTGTGTGATGTACCTGTGAACAGAAACGTTTTCCTTGGAGCGACTGTGTGGGATGTACATACTAACGAAAACGTTTAGCGGGGACTGATTGTGTGGGATGTACTTGCGACCGGAAACAATTTTGCATGTATAATTGTATTTTTAGCTCTATTATACGTATTACCGTATATGAGCGCCCGCCGGTCGCACACGACCTCATTTTGCCAAGCGTGTGTGGCAGGAGGGCATATCCCCGACGGTTTCTGGGTCGTGTGGGAAGGACCCCCTTATCGCCCACACTCACTTGGCGACGGTTCCAAACACCGTCGCGGAAAGGAGTTAAAAACCATTTGTATAGCACCGACGCATACCAGTGCAAGTTCTTTTCTATAAGCACGTATGACTATTTACGGAGTACATGCCTACATTATATTTATGAACTAGAGCTAGTTCTGTATCACCCTAGCTTATTACTGTTATATGATGAATATTATCCAACATAATCACCGATCCAATGCCTACGAGCTTTTCACATATTGTTATTGCTAAGTTACTATTGCTATTGCTACTGTTCCAACTGCTACAAAATTGTTACTGCTGTTACCGTTACCATTGCTATCGTTACTACTACTATCCTATTACTGTGTTACTAATCACTTTGCTGCAGATATTTAATCTCTAGGTGTGGTTGAATTGACAACTCAACTGCTAATATTTACAAATATTCTTTGGCCCCCTTGTATCGAATCTATAAATTTGGGTTGAATACTCTACCCTCGAAAACCATTGCGGTCCCCTATACTTGTGGGTTATCAAGACCTTTTTCTGGCGCTGTTGCCGGGGAGCATAGTTATATTTGTTGAGTCACTTGGGATTTCTATTTGTTATTCACTATGAAGAATCTGAAAGATACTAGAACCAAGATCGTTCCCTCTAAGACGAGGGGAGGTAAGGAATTGCCATCTAGCTTTGCACTTGATTCACCTTTTGTTTTGAATAGACTTGCAACACCACCACCTGCTATTAATTCTTATATGTCGCAAGTTATTGATGATGCTACTTCTTCTATGAATGATGCTTATGATGATGCTAGTACCTTGCTTGATAATAATGTGCCACTAGGTGAATTTCTTGATGAACAACTTGCTAGAGCTAAAGATATTGAGAATGCTGAAACTGATGAAATTACTGGAACTGAAAATTATGAAATACCTATTAGATCTAGCTCTCCTAGATTTGAATTGCTGATAACCCACAAGTATAGGGGATCCCAACAGTTTTTGAGGGTAGAGTATTCAACCCAAATATATAGATTCGAAACAAGGGGAGCCAAAGAATATTTACAAGTATTACAATTGAGTTGTCAATTCTACCACACCTGGAGATTAAATATCTGCAGCACAGTGATCAGTAGCACAATAATATGATAGTTTTGATAGAAGTGGTAACAGTAACAATGATAGCAATGGTTTTATAGCAAGTGTAATAGTAACATCAGCAGTAGTTGATACGTCTCCGTCGTATCTACTTTTCCAAACACTTTTGCCCTTGTTTTGGACTCTAACTTGCATGATTTGAATGTAACTAACCCGGACTGACACTGTTTTCAGCAGAATTGCCATGGTGTTATTTATGTGCAGAAACAAAAGTTCTCGGAATGACCTGAAACTCCACGGAACGTATTTTTGGAAATAATAAAAATACTGGCAAAACATCAAGGCCAGGGGGCCCACACCCTAGCCACGAGGGTGGGGGGCGCACCTGCCCCCTGGGCGTGCCCCCCTATCTCGTGGCCCCCCTGGAGCTCCTCCGACCTCAACTCCAACTCTATATATTCGTGTTTGGAGAGAAAAAAAATCAAGGAGATAGATTCATCACGTTTTACGATACAGAGATGCTGCCAAGCCCTAAACTCTCTCGGGAGGGCTGATCTGGAGTCCGTTCGGGGCTCCGGAGAGGGGAATCCGTCGCCATCGTCATCATCAACCATCCTCCATCACCAATTTCATGATGCTCACCGCCATGCGTGAGTAATTCCATCTTAGGCTTGCTGGACAGTGATGGGTTGGATGAGATTTATCATGTAATCGAGTTAGTTTTGTTAGGGTTTGATCCCTAGTATCCACTATCTTCTGAGATTGATGTTGCTATGACTTTGCTATGCTTAATGCTTGTCACTAGGGCCCGAGTGCCATGATTTCAGATCTGAACCTATTATGTTTTCATGAATATATGTGAGTTCTTGATCCTGTCTTGCTAGTCTATAGTCACCTACTATGTGTTATGATCCGGCAACCCCGAAGTGACAATAATTGGGACCACTTCCGGTGATGACCGTAGTTTGAGGAGTTAATGTCTTCACTATGTGTTAATGCTTTGGTCCGGTACTCTATTAAAAGGATGCCTTAATATCCCTTAGTTTCCGCTAGGACCCCGCTGCCACGGGAGGGTAGGACAAAAGATGGCATGCAAGTTCTTTTCCATAAGCACATATGACTATATTCGGAATACATGCCAACATTACATTGATGAATTGGAGCTAGTTCTGTGTCACCCTAGGTTATGACTGTTACATGATGAACCGCATCTGGCATAATTCTCTATCACCGATCCATTGCCTACGAGCTTTCCATATATTGTTCTTCGCTTATTTACTTTTCCGTTGCTATTGTTACAATCACTACAAAATACCAAAAATATTACTTTTGCTACCGTTACTTTTGCTATCGTTACCACTACTATCATATTACTTTGCTACTAAATACTTTGCTGCAGATATTAAGTTTCCAGGTGTGGTTGAATTGACAACTCAACTGCTAATACTTGAGAATATTCTTTGGCTCCCCTTGTGTCGAATCAATAAATTTGGGTTGAATACTCTACCCTCGAAAACTGTTGCGATCCCCTATACTTGTGGGTTCTCAAGACTATTTTCTGGCGCCGTTGCCGGGGAACATAGCTCTATTCTTTGAGTCACTTGGTATTTATATCTGCTTATCATTATGAAGAACTTGAGAGATCCAAAAACCAAGATTTATCCCTCAACTACGAGGGGAGGTAAGAATCTGCCATCTAGCTTTGCAGTTGATTCACCTTCTATTTTGAGTAAGCTTGCGACACCTAAACCTGCTTCTGCTATTGATTCTAATATGTCGCATATTATTGATGATGCCACTTCTGCTATGCATGATATCTATGATGAAACTACTTCTATGCCTGATACTACTGTGCCGCTTGGTGAATTTCTTGATGAACAACTTGCTAGGGCTAGAGAGAATGAAATTATTGAAACAGATAATACTGATGAAAGTGATTATGAAGGCTCTCCTAATAAATATGAATTACCTATTGTGCCTGAGGGCTATGTTATGGATGAAGAAACTAAAAGGGACTTTCTTGCTTGCAATGATAGAAGTGATTTTAAGAAATTATTAGCTAAGATTAAACAAAAAAACCCCTGAATGCTAGAATGAAATATGATCCTGCTTATGCTACTTCACCTATCTTTGTTACTGATAAGGATTATGAATTCTCTATTGATCCTGATATAATTGCTTTGGTTGAATCTGATCCTTTTTATGGCTATGAATCTGAAACTGTTGTGGCACATCTTACTAAGTTAAACTATATAGCCACCCTGTTCACTAATGATGAGAGAACTCACTACTTTTATATCCTTAAAATATTTCCGTTCTCATTAAAGGGTGATGCTAAGATATGGTTTAATTCTCTTGACCCTGGTTGCGTGCGTAGTCCCCATGATATGATTTATTACTTCTGTGCTAAATATTTCCCTGCTCATAAGAAACAAGCTGCCTTAAGGGATATATATAATTTTGTGCAAATTGAAGAAGAGAGTCTGATGTCTACTACACAACCTTCTTCTTGTAGACGTTGTTGGGCCTCCAAGTGCAGAGGTTTGTAGGACAGTAGCAAATTTCCCTCAAGTGGATGACCTAAGGTTTATCAATCCATAGGAGGCGTAGGATGAAGATGGTCTCTCTCAAGCAACCCTGCAACCAAATAAAAAAGAGTCTCTTGTGTCCCCAACACACCCAATACAATGGTAAATTGTATAGGTGCACTAGTTCAGCGAAGAGATGGTGATACAAGTGCAATATGGATGGTAGATAAAGGTATTTGTAATCTGAAATTATAAAAACAGCAAGGTTGCAAGTGACAAAAGTGAGCATAAACGGTATTGCAATGATAGGAAACAAGGCCTAGGGTTCATACTTTCGCTAGTGTAAGTTCCCTCAACAATACTAACATAATTGGATCACATAACTATCCCTCAAC